>NW_016157360.1:73428-73926 GCF_001687245.7 Rhagoletis zephyria | reverse complement strand
ATAGAAAATAATTCACTCAAAATTGATATTTGCAATGAGTTTTAGACGAAAAATAAGAATATTACAAAATTTTGGCAAATGGGCGTAGCCACGCCCACTTATGGTTACATGTGTATATCTTGGTAACCGCTACACCAATTTCTTCCAAACTTGGCACAGTTGTTGGTCCTGGTACAGCATACCAACTGGCCGAAAATTTCTAAAATCGGACAATAACCACGCCCACATCCCATATAACGGTAATTTCGAGAAATACAAAATCTTCGATAAATCAGTAAATATTGAAGCTAATTTATTCAAAATTGATGATTGCAACAATTCTTTACCAAGAGAAACGTTTATGACAAATTTTTGGAAAATGGGCGTAGCACCGCCCACTTGTGATCACATATATGTATCTCGCTAACCGTTCTAGCAATTTGTACCAAGCTCGGTATCGTTATTGTGCTTGCCACATAAAAGCAAACCGTTGAAAATTGTTGAAATCGGACTAAAATT
>NW_016157360.1:71233-73266 GCF_001687245.7 Rhagoletis zephyria | reverse complement strand
CTTGTTTTTTAAATATTCCCGTTATTATGCAAGCTGCGCAGTTGTCCGTCTATGTACTTTTTCTTTTCTCTCGTCAGTTCGTTTTGTGCAATCAGGCAGTCAACACGTGTACCAATTCAAAAACTATTTACTATTACAAAAATTACTATTTACAAAAATTATTTACAAAAACTATTTTAATTGCGATTTAATCGCGCCAAAAACAATTTATTATTGAAGCCCATGTTTTTAAGTTATAAAAAAAAGAAAAAAATTTTAAGTTCGAATATTTTTTCGTAATTAGATCTCATTTTATAAAAGTATCTACGTTTTCTTACAAAATTCGTATAACAATGAATAAAAAATGTTATTGAAGTATGAAACTTCTTTTAAGTTAATTTTTTGTTAATATTAATTAAATAAAAGGTACAAAAGAGTTATGTGCGGTTTTTGCGTGTTTTATTATTATCTTTATACTTTAAACACTAAAATTAAGTAAGGGGTCACCTTGACCGACGTTAGGTGGTAGAGTGTCTAAAAAAGACGTTAGGTGGCTAAGGGTTAATATTATTATAATTGTTTCTTGAAAATACTTGACATCCGCATTCGCACCCGCATCCGCGGATGTTAGCTGTTAGACATCCGCATCCGCATTCGCATTCGCGAATGTCTAAAATTCCACATTCGCAACATCCCTTCATATATATGTACTTCAGTGGTGCACAGCGTCGACTGAACTACCAATACCAGTGCAACATTTTTGTCTTAGTGTGTGTACACTAGCGACCCTGACTGGTGCGCTTCTAGTACATTTAGACCCACTACTAGTTCGCGATAAACCTCTTTTGCATGCCAACAGCTGGCGAAGTTAACACGACGATGTCATAGGAATTGGAAATTGTCTCCCGCTGCATTACCTTTTCTATAGTTCAGAACCAGTCCTAAATTCGACAGATGGGATCTAGTTCTCTTTGCACCCCGTTGTCTATAGTTCCGAACCAGTTATAAAAGCGACAGACGAAAAAAGTTACAAGATTTTTTCAAAAAGTCTTTTTGGTGTTACCATGGTAACGATTTTTACTTTTTTTTTAAAGAAATGTGTTTTTGATCTGAAATCAAATTTATTTGAATGAATGTAAATCAAATTGGGCATTCGAAAACACGTCTACATAGGTACATATATACGTCCATATGTACATATGTGTACATGTATGCCTTTTTCCATCGTCAGTTTGCTTAAACCCACATACACGCACATGCATCTACACATATTCTTGACTTGTATTTAACTCAATTCAATTTAATTTACTTAAATTTTCTTTCGTATTATCTATTTTATTTTATTCCTATTTTGTTATCTTTTTATTCAAATTTAATTAATTTTATTAACTTTTAATTTTTAATTAGTTTTAATTTTAAATAACTTCTATTTCATTTAAAGCAATTTTAATTTAGTTCTTAATCTGCTTTTATTTTATAATCGTGTTTTCATCTTATTTTTTGGGCCAGTTTAATTAGATTAAGGTTAGACATCATTTTATTAAAATTCACTTCATTGCTTGCTGATTAACGACCTTTTTACAACGTTACAACGCTTTTATCAACTTGCAATGTTGTGGATCCAGAAGCTTTCAAATGTTGTGTGTCCGACACCATAAAGAAAAGCTTTGAAAAGCTCCTATAAAAAAGCATAGTGAATAGGGCGACATCTGTAGTGAAGTAGTGCATAGGGCGATAGCTGTAGTGAATAGGGCGAGGTAGATGACATCTAGATGTCGCCGTTTGCTACACCGGAAATAGACGACACGTCAATTCTTTAAATAAAATTAATTGGTGCTCGTTCGTATGTACATACATATGTAAATGCATGTGTGTGCACCTTTCTATTAATATCGTTGAATTATTTTAATATCTATTGCAAACTTTTATTCATACAGGACTAAAAAGGAGAAAATAAATAATATAAAAAAAACTTTTTAATATACAACGCTTTTATAAATGGACTAAAAAGTAGAAAATAATATTTCTCAGTCCCATAGAATTTGTTTTGATAA
>NW_016157360.1:41120-69074 GCF_001687245.7 Rhagoletis zephyria | reverse complement strand
GTTTTTTTTATATTATTTATTTTCTCCTTTTTAGTCCTGTATGAATAAAAGTTTGCAATAGATATTAAAATAATTCAACGATATTAATAGAAAGGTGCACACACATGCATTTACATATGTATGTACATACGAACGAGCACCAATTAATTTTATTTAAAGAATTGACGTGTCGTCTATTTCCGGTGTAGCAAACGGCGACATCTAGATGTCATCTACCTCGCCCTATTCACTACAGCTATCGCCCTATGCACTACTTCACTACAGATGTCGCCCTATTCACTATGCTTTTTTATAGGAGCTTTTCAAAGCTTTGCTTTATGGTGTCGGACACACAACATTTGAAAGCTTCTGGATCCACAACATTGCAAGTTGATAAAAGCGTTGTAATAAAATCCGCGAAACTTTACCACTCCGCTACGCGTTCAATCGCTTTCAAGTTGACTTTTGGTTTAACTTTCCATTTCAATTATTTGGCGATCGTTCCCCGATTCTCTACTCGAAAGGTATTTCGTATTACTTTCACTCAAAAAACTTTATACACATACATATGCACGCATTCACATAGGGATACGCTCGCACATATTTACATTCATACATACATGTACATAGGTACCCTTCCCCATATGTTGCGCAACATGTACATACGTATATGCCGCTGAGATACATTTTGGGAAGAGCTGTCGGAAGTGTGTTTGCAACATAAAGGCTGCGTTACAATTGACAATAGGAAACACAATACCATTGCAAAAAATGAGCCGCCAGGTGGCGTTGCAGTCGAGTTATTACTAAAAATCGTGTTTATTATCCTCAGGTTCAAAATATGTATTGATAACAGGAAAAAGAATTCTTTTGAAAAAAATTTGCCGCCATGTGGCGCTGAAATTGAGTTACATATGTATATGTAACTAAAAATCGTATTTATTCTTGAATTTATTTCATTATCGAAATATATGAATTCACATATCGATGGTCCTCTGCAATAACGAGACAACTCAAAATTCAAAAAATCAAATCCCTTATTACTGTCCAGAGGCTCATGTCTTTAATCCTTGGCTAACCCATGTCTAATCCTAACTAAAGTAAGTAGTAAAGATTATACATGAATAAGACAATGATTAAAGACATGAACCACTTAAGAATATTACGAGTTTTTATTTTTTGAATTTTGAATTGTGTCGTTATTGTAGGGGACCATCGATATATTTATGAAAAAAGGAAAAGATACATATGTATGTATACTTTTGCAACAAAGTGAAATTCAGTCGGAGACCGCCGTTTACGAACAGCTGTACTAATATATATTTTGAAAGCCGTTTTTTTTCTGTTCGCAAAGCACGAGATCGGCTGTACCGATTTTTTGAAATTTTGATTATAGGTTCTGGATGGGCTTCTCATTGTCTTACGCAAAAAAAAACGTTTAAATACTTCTTAAAAATGGAATTGCCGGACTTTAAAAATCCTATAGAATCTAACGTACCGCTTTTTTAGAATTTTGGTTGGTAATAGCAAAATGTGGCTCAATATGCTCTAAAAACAGTCGGTGTAAAAGATGAACATTTTTGGTCAATATCTTAAGCTCGCCGAAACAAGTCCATCAAAGTTCAATGTGCTTAAAAAATAAAAATTGAATAAATACATTAATTAACAAAGAATCTTCGAAAGTATTAGTCCTACGTAATTTGGTATATTGACCTTTTTTGTAGAGAATCGAAGTAAGCTAAGAAAATTTTTTTTTAGCACTTGAACTTTGGCGAGCCTAAAGGGCCGCTTACATACCACTTTCCTCGCTTTGCTTGACAGTTCGGACTTCCACAACAAAGCGTGAAGCTTAGAAGGTATGCTACAATAAACGGTTTGACAGCTTCTGCGTTCTATTTTACCTCCATATTTTATCTGTGTAAAATAGATAACTATGTAATAGTATGCATAAATAATAGCAATAATATTTACTTTGTTTTTGTCATTAAATGCAAATGCAAGTGCGCGAGAAAAGATGGATGTAGACAGCTGATTGCTAAAGCGCGCAAAAGTTGAGAGTTGTCCATGATTTTGCTTCGCTTTGTTCTCCTCGCCTTATATTTATCGCCTGATATAAAATCATATGTTAAACTTATCTGTCAAAGCGGAATTATGAAGCGAAGCGAAGCAAAAATCGTATGTAAACGGCCCTTTAGATATTGACCAAAAACTCTCATCTTTCACACAGATTGTTTTTAGAGCATAATGAACCATATTTTTGCTATTACCAATCAAAATTCTAAAAAAGCGGATTTTCGACCCACGCTAATGCCCACATAACAGCGCTGCTCACCAGCAAATTATAAATAAGAGCGCCCTCTGCTGTTAATTTTTACGGAATACAGCGCAAAACAAGGGTTATGTATAACTATACATACGTGCTAATGTTAACGTTAATGTTGATTCTTATGTTAAAAAAAAAAAAAAAATATGTATCTTCAGTTCATGGATAAATAATGTAGGCAATTACATATCTTCTATATATATAAAATAATAGCCGTTTTCGTTGGTCGGAGTTAACTCAAAGACTACAGCATAGATTTCAGTCAAATTCTCAGAGATTATACCTTGCATATATGGTCATATTATAGGCTACCAGAAAACTCGCTAGGTGGCGCTGGATTCGAGTTATTTATAAAAATCGTAATTATGAACCGATTTATTTTAAATTCAAAATGTAAGCTACCCGCATGATGAAAAAAGCATTTGCGATCTTACGGCTACCTCTGATTGACGAAATTGCTCAGGGCGGCCATTAGTACAGCAGTAAGACTCAAAGAAACCAGTTAATTAATATTAAGGTAGATTGTAAAAGTGGCTAATTGACAACGAAAGATTCGGTAGGTATATCAATGGCTTCATTTGAACGATATTTTAGAGATCACATGGATCATTTAGTCAATGTACGGGCAAGCTTTTCTTGGCCCTCCTATAACTGGAGACGCTCATCTGTGCTCTTTAGTTTCCTTATAAAGACTTTTATTGGCTTACATGGCTTATTGAAGTTGCAAGATCATAGAAGAATAAAATTATAGTTTAAAAAACTAAAACCTCGCTATTATAATTTCCATTCGTACTGAATTCAATATCGTGCAAGAACGCACGTTTATTAATACTACGTGGTATTTGAAACTGTTACGTGAAGCAAAATTTGAATCGAGTTGACGATATCGCACATACGATCAAACAGTTTTTGGTTTTCATGAAGCAAGACGATCGCCAACATGATATCGTCAGACGATTGTCGTCATACGTGATTCATGCCCTGGTTTCAGGAAAATTTTACATCTTCAATATTTGAAGGTCGCTGGCGTTTAAAAAGCCATAAAGCACTGGGCGATTTATATTAGTGGAGGAAAAAATTCCGAAAGAAAATTCGCCTTGGTATTGGGTTTCGATACGAGTATTTTTTTCGATACCTACTCATTACTTGGTTCAAAAGTATCGATGCCAAAATTACTTGGTATCGAACGAAAAGTATCCAGTATGTACTTGTATTTACTGGTATCGTTTCATCCGTAGTTTTGAGTCATCTACAAAATAACTCAGACCGGTGGCGTGCATTAACACCCGCCGAAATAGCGCTCATGGGCATTGTTTCCTGTTCAGGGCTATCACTAAATCAATCTTAGTAAGTCTACGAATTCGAATGCCTGCTACGAATACAAAAACCCCGAGTGAACTCGAAAATATTATTGCCAACTTCGAACGCTGCACTTTGATGATTCGAAGTCAACTACCGAAAGGGAAGGAGTGGATACATATGTATGTATATGGGCAATTCACGTCAAATGTCCCAGGCGCGCTGAACGGTGCAAAACAAGATAATTTTCGACTAGCTGAGAAGCAGACAAAACATGGGAAAAATAATTCGAAAACTATTATTTCCATAGCTTTGTGTACGGTCTATCCGATGGTTCTATGAGTTTCCAAAATTTTCCCATTTTTATAGTGAAAATTCGAGACGAAAATTTATTTGTACTTTTTCTAAACTATGGTAATTTTTAATTTTGGTTTTAGGGCCAATTCCAAATGAATATTTAAACGGAACTTAAGTTTAATTGTGGATTGTTGTTTAAATGCAATTTAACTTTCGTTGGGTTTCAGCTCAACTTTATTTAAATATGTTGTATACAAATATTATAAATATTATAGTTTGTATCCTTTAAAGTTATTTCTTATGTAAAATCAATAGCTGTGCATATGATCAAGCCCTATTTGTTTATCGAATGTATCAATAAGATTATCGAATTTTCCACTAGTTTTACAAATAAAATTACAAAAATCCTGTTAAAACTAAAAAATATTCGATCCTTCAACATTATGTTTTGTAGGGACTGTAATCAGTAAAATAATTTAAATACACATTTAATCATTATTTTATGATTTTTATTTTTTCCGCTTAAAATTTTTTATTGTTATTGAGTTTTATTTTTTCGCTCAACGAAAATATTTTTTGATTTTTATATTTGCGATCACAAATAATGATTATTTTATGATTTTTATTTTTCCGCTCGGAGATAATGATTAGTGTTGAATTTTATTTTTTCACTTAAAAATAATGATTATTTATAAAATTTAAAAGGCAAAGCAGACCCTACCACCTGAAATTTGTACCTGAAAAATGTGGGACTTTTTCCTTTTACTAGGATGTCGCTACCTCTTTAAAGGATACGCGGGCAATGAAGCTGGTATAGCCTTTGTATTTTTTTAATCATCATTATTCTTGAGTTAAAGAATAAAAATTAATAATGTGGAACCCCCTACTTGTTTTACAATTTTCAGTCTTAAGGGCTGACTATATTATGAATAAGCAAGCGTATGCAAACGTGCGAATACACATAAATCATATTCTGAAACTTTAATGTACTTAACATCAACTTTCGTCAAACGTCATTTGAGCGAAGGGCTGACTATAATGTGAATAAGCTGCCGTAACTGACTGTCAGAAAATGAATGAAAAGTCTGTCAAATGCATAAGCAACGTCGTGTACACTTTTAGGTGGCTTTATTTTACTTACATATGTTCAGTGTTGCCTTGCGAAACTTTCAGGATTACCTGGTATTTCTGAAAAATGAAACGCTTACGGCCCACTTCTTAATGTGGAACCAGAACTTGTTTTGACCTATGTTACATGTAGGACTGAATGGATAAAATTACCAAGTTGAAAAATAAGTTACCAAATTACCAAATATGTTAAACAAAGGAGAAAACTACATTTCGGTAAAAAATCTCCGAAGCGGTAACACTGCATGTGTTACATATGTACATACATACTTACGAGTACAAACAGCTCATTCCGTACGGAAGGTGCGAACAGTATCGCTCTTTCCCTAAGCAAATGACGTTTGACGAAACTTGATGTTAAGTACATTATAGTTTCAGAATAGGATTTATGTGTTTGCACGTTTGCATACGCTTGCTTATTCATACTATAGTCAGCTCTCGATACTAGTCGCACCTTCCGTACAGAATCAGCTGTTTGTAGTCGTATGTACATATGCACATTAGGGTGGTCCAAAAATGCATGTGAAAAAGTAAAGTCGAAATTTTTATACTCTCACCCCCTAGGATTTTTCTATACCGATAAAATATATCCCTATTTCTTTAATTTGAAATCAAAAAATATTTAGAGGTCGCTCAAAGCGCCCAAAATTGTCCATGTATTTTATATGGGGAAAAAAACCTTTTCGTAGAAATGGTGCAGAATTCTTAAATAAACAACATTTTTCGATCTGCAGGATATTCCCAATAATAATACTCAATTGTTTATTTAACCATTTTTCCATCGCAACTATAATTTATAGGTCCGCCAAAAACCCACAAAAACCCCGAAAAATGCAATGGGCGGACCAATAAAAAAACTTTAGTATTATTATTGAAAGTCTCCTGAAGAGAACCAGAGTTTTCCGATCGAAAAATATTGATTGTCAAGAATTCTATACCATTTCTACGAAAAGTTGTTTTTTCCCATATAAAAATACATAAAAAACTTTGAGCGCTTTGAGCGACCTCTAAATATTTTTTGAATTCAAAATAAAAAAATAGGGGTATACTGTTTTCGGTATAGAACAATCCTAGGGGGTGAGAGCATTACAATTCCGACTTTACTGATTTTGGATCACACTAATATCAGAGATAGTCGAAATGATCAAACACGTAACTTTAAGGATTAAANCAGTGAAGTTAAAATCGTTTTGTTCACACGTTCGGCCTGACCGTTGGCGCGAGGTGTGCGCACTGCCGTCTTAATGTGCTGGACTCCGTAATCTACTACAAACTTGCCGAACTCCTTCGAAGTAAAGGCTGTCCCTCTGTCGGTGACTTACCTCTGTGGCCGCCCATACGTGGTCATGTAATCACGCAGTGTCGTCAGCACTGGAGCTGTCTTGGTGTTTCGCAATGCTTTAACCACATACTTCGTAAATGCACATACTATTACCAAGACGTAACAATTGCCATGTTTGCTCTTCACGAATGGCCCCAGATGATCGAGGTGTACCGTCTGGAATGGAACCGGTACGACTTCTTTCAAATGTAATTGCGCCTCTCGTTTGCCGCCCTTCACCTTATTCAGACAACATTCTGGACAAGCGTCGATGTAAGATTTTACATAAGCTCGCATACGTGCGAACCTAAAATCTTTGAGCGACCGTTCAAGGGTTTTGTCTACACCGAAATGACCTGCTTCGTCCTGACAAGCCCGCGTAACTCGCCACTTCACACCTTGTGGTACTACCAACTTTTTGTCTCTTCCAAGTTTACGATAAAGCCGATGACCTTCAAGGACATAACCGTCATTAACTTGCGTTGCGTTGTCTCCAGACTTGCCGTTCAAAATTTCACCGATGGATGCACTCAAAATCATATTCCTGCAATTTCAGCCACCACCTGGCTATACGTGGGATTAACGGTGTCGTGGCTTTAGTGGATGCAACCGCGTTGCAATCCGTTACCACTTTGAAATGCTGCCCCATTAAGTACATTCGATGTCTCTACTATGGCCAGGACTTCCAGCTCATAGCTCGCGTAGTTTCGTTCAGCATCGTTGCATTGCCTGCTAAAATAGAACACAGGCCTCCATTGTTCGTTTTCGTTCTGTATCAACACACCCGATAAGCCTAACGCGCTAGCATCGGTGTGCACTTCGTGTGGTTTTGTTGCGTCATACATGGCCAACACTGGTTTCGTGGTGATAGCCACCTTCAACGCCTCAAAAGCCTTACGTTGTGGATCTTTCCACACGAAATCTGTACTTTTCCGCAGCAATACCGTTAGAGGTCGTGCCAAAATAGAGTAATTCGTCACGAACTTTCTAAAATATCCAGTGACACCCAAAAACTGCCGGACCGCTGTCGTCGTCGTGGGCACTGGAAACTCGTCAATGACTTTTGTTTTGTTTTCGCCCGGTCTGATACCATTTTTGTCGATGACATGCCCGAGAAACTGGACGTCCTTCGCCAAGATCGTACTTTTCGTTGGTCGTAGTGTCAAGCCTTCACGTTGAATTGCCTCTAGGAAATCTTGCAGTACTTCCAAACCCTCGTTGATCGACTTCGTTGCGATGATAACTTCATCGACATAATTAATCACCTTGCTCCGATGTTTCATGGTTTTAATGACTTTAACGATAACCTCCTGAAAGACCATGGGAGCGTTGACCAGTCCAAAGGGCATAACATTGTGTTCAAAAAGTCCTTCGTGAGTCAAGAATGCCGTGTATTGTTTTGATTCCTCCGCCATTGGAATCTGGTAATAACCTGAAGTCATATCCAGGGTTGTGAAAAACTCATTGCCTGCCAAACATGAGAGCTGTTCCTCTACCACCGGCATGAGATAATTTTTCTTCACCGTGACTTCATTTAGTGAACGAAAATCAATGCACATCCGATCTTCTCCGTTGGATTTCTTCACTAGTAGAACTGATGCTGCATGCGGCGAATTACTGGGTCGTATGATGCCATTATCTTGAAGTTCCCGCAAAATTTTAGCTAGGGCTGGCCTTTGTGCGAAAGGAACCTGGTACCGTTTCCCTAATACTGGCTTACTCGTTGTGACCTCGATGACCATCTCAGTACTTTTGCACCGACCAATTTGCTGTATACCTTCTCAAAAACATTCTCGATACGTTAGTAAGAGGTTCATCACCTTACCTCTTTCCTCGCTTGATATGTGGTTAGAGATGTTGAAAAATTTCTCGCTTTCGTTCAGCTGGAATACGTCATCATCGATTGTGAAACGATAACCATAGTCCTGAAGCACGTCGCGACCCAACAGAACATCGTAGGGTAGCATCTTGTCTTCCACCAAATATAACGTCACTTGTCGTTGACTGTTGCCCATCGCTGCATTCACTTCAACCTTCTTTGATGCTTGTACCTCGCATCCACCAAACCCGATGAAACGTTTGTGTGTCTCTTGTGTCTGCATTCCATCCGCTGCTGTCGTTCGGATTAAGGAGATAGCTACCCGTATCTATGAAGGCTACAAACTGCTTCCCGTTCACTTCGAACACCTTAGTGACTGGACTCTCTTTAATACGATCATCATCAATAGCCATAACCGTGGTTTTCTTTTTGCACTCATTAGCATTGTGCCCTATCTTGGAGCATGTAGCACATCGTGGTTTCCGTTGTGGTTGTGTACACTTCGCCGATATGTGCCCGTATTCGTTGCAGTTATAGCATTTTATTTGACTAGCAGATCTAGCATTAAACTTCGGTTCGATTTTCTGAGATTGTTGCACAGACGTTATACTCGTACCGACAAATGTAGGATTACTCGCAACCTTCAGGTTCCTTAATACCGTCAACCACTCACTGCATGTTCTAAATCTAATTGCTGATAACGTCTTTGACAATGAACTATCACCTAACCCACTAATAATATGAGTAATGATTGACTCCTCATCGATGGCACCTTGTCGTCCCAACGTCAACATCGCGTAATAGTACTCGATATAATCCTCGGTATTTTTGCGTTTACGTTTCGCCATAGTTTTATGAGTCTCAGCTGCGTTCAATGTTGTAGGGAAATCCAAGTAAAACGCGTTTACGAATTCCACCCAACTGCCGTAAACATGTTGTGCATCCAACCACATCTTCGCCATGCCTTTAAGTTTGTGTTGGATAGCGATTAGGACCATGGTTTCTTGCCATTTGTGGCATTGCTTTAACTGCTCTACTTTACTGATGAATTGTTGTGGTGTTATGGTACCTTTAATCGGATCGAATTCCGGCATAATACCCACCAAGTCCTGAATAGTCGTTTGTCGTGGTATGGACCATACATTACCTTGATTCATCGTTACTGGATTAACGCTTCCATTACGACCATCGTTACCATCTTGTACTGGCTCACTATTGGAAATTTGCCCTTTATCGTTCATAGCGTTAATAGCCAAAGTTAAATTCGCGACCACTTCTTTTAACCCGTCAATTTGTGCTTGAAACTCGCTGCCATTACCACCATTACGCATTTCTTGGAGTTTCGCGTTTTTACGTTGCTAATTTTATCATGTTTAGATAATTTTTACTTTTTATTTTCCCGTGCAACCTAATGCTTCAATGCTCGCTGTACAATTGTCTATCTTTCGCGAAATTTCCACAAGTCAAGTATGTATGTACGTATGTAGCCGTTGCACTCTCCTTGCTTACTTGATCGCTGTCGCCATACAATTTTTGGGGTTGATTTTGGTTTGCTTTTACAAACCGTCGTTCACATTCAAAATTGTCGCAAAACACTTGTGTTTGCTTGCTATCGCTCGTTGTTGCAAAAACAGAAACACAAAGCTATTGTCGTTGCTTTCGCAGCTCTGCCTCGCTGCTTTCCGTTGCTGCTTTTCAATACGAAGAATTCAGATCTGCGTCGTTCAGCTACTACGTGCTCGTTCGCTGTCTATCGTTGTCGTGTGTGTCTATGCAACTCCCCAGCAAAACCAGCGTGACCGAAACTCCAACACAAACGCAAATTTTTTGGTGTTACTAACACACCTGTAATAATTTTTGATTGGAGCGCCATCTATTGTTTTTTCGTGCGAGCTATCTTTCACATATGAGTAAATAGTCACGCTAATCTTTTCAAATATGAGCAAGCAGGCAAACTATTTGGTTTGAAAAATCACACGTACACAAAACTTCTGGGAGCATTTTTGATTCACTATTAAGAATGTGATAGCAAAACGTGCCGAACTTAACGGGCACGCGTGACGGTCACGTCACTAGGAAAGTGACCGTCACTGTTCTTGCAGGGTCAATAATACACACGACGTTGTTGTTGTAGTAAGTATTGCTTCGCAGAACCGTTGATCCACTGTCGCCACACTTTGGTGTCAAATCGTTTGGCATGCGCCGTTTTGCAATTCCGTGCACGTTTGCGCTGCCGACTTCTCCGTTGCTGTGTGTGTGTATGTCGAGATACTTACTCCACACCGTGCGTTGTTGTCGCTTCGCGGAGTCGTTGTTCTGCTACTTCTACAACTCTCGTACGTATGTATGTATATTTCGTTGTACATACACACGTATATACGTTGTTCTTATGCGTTGTAGGCGTTGCTATGCACTATAGCCGAGGTTTTTAATTCCACTCTGACTCTATCAGAGATAGTCGAAATAATCAAACACGTAACTTTAAGGATTAAAGTTGAATACAAATTTATTGGAAATTAAATTGATTTTTAAAACAATTAAAGTTAGAGTAAAGTTGCGAGATGCCGACCGCACACCGCTGTAGCCAATTCCTAACTGCCGACGTTCTCGGTCGCTCGCGTTCTCTGGTCGATCGTCATTCAATACCCGGGTTGCCAACTGTCGTTGACACTAATGTACATATGTAACATATTCAGTGTTACCGCTTCGAAATTTTTTTATCGAAATTGGTATTTTTTTCTTTGTTTATCATATTTGGTAATTTGGTAAATCATTTTTCAACTTGGTAATTTTTTCGATTCATTCCTACATGTAGCATAGGTCAAAACAAGTTCTGGCTCCACATTAGGAAGTGGGCCGTAAGCGTTTCCTTTTACAGAAATACCAGGCAATCCTGAAAGATTCGCAATGCGAACAGTTTTTCGGCGTTCCTAGGTTACTATAATTGTGTGATCTACAACGAGCTGCTTGATAGTGGCTATTGTTTTATCTACCGAGTCCTTTTCCAGGTGGATGGTCCTACCTTTCTTTGACATTTCGTTAGCTTTGCAATTGCTATCAATATTCCGCCGTAACCCGGCAACCATATGAGTAGAATTCGATGTAAATATGTATGTACGTTCAAAAGGCTACGACATTCAGTAGGGGACTTCTCTTTGTATATGTCTGAGGCGAAAGCTTTCAGGATTGCTTTCAGGCATTGAATTTTTGAGATATTTTCGGCCACTTGTTGACATAAATATGTATATGTGTATATTGGTCATAACAAAGAAAGTAGATAACAAGAAGGGACAACTCGTTATAATTGTAACGAAATTCAGTAACAGGGGCGTGCTTTCTCTTTTGCTATAGTACGTTTTTTAATTGGATAAAAAGAGAAGGCACGCCCATGTTATTTTGGTCATAACTGGACAAATGTGGATTTTAAAGTGCTCCGAAGTTTTAGTTTAGTTTAAAATAATTTTAGTAATTTTTTGTTGAATTTGGTAACTTTTTGTGGTGATTTTGGGTAAAAATTAAAAAAGTTGGCAACACTGAACACATGTAAGTAAAATATAGCCACCTAAAAGTCTACACAACGTTCCTTATACATTTTACAGAGTTTTCGTTCATTTTCTGACAGTCAGTTACGGCAGCTCATTCACATTATAGTCAGCCCTTTAGAATAGTTTTGTAAAAGATTTTAATTTGTCAATGGTTGAAAAACTTTCATTCACATTTGTTCCTTTTTTGAGACGCAATAAAATTATTTTTTAAAATATAAGTTTTTTTACTAATCACATAGCAGTTAGCAAAAATAATTATTATCTTTTAGATAAAAAATAAAAATCATAAAGTTATCATTATATTTGATCGAAAAAATAAAAATCAAATAACAATAAATATGTTTTATCTTTATTGGTTAAACTCGTAAGATAAAAATCATTGTAAATTACAGCAGGAAGTACACACACAAATACGAGGAATAGTTAAAACCGTTTTGCGACGATAACTTGTTGATTTTTTTGGTTAAAATTTAAAAAATAATAATTTTATTTCGTCCCTGATGTTTTACGTTGTTTTGATAACATAATTCTTTGAATGCGTATTTTTTTAAAATAGTATTCAAAACCAGTATTCAAAAGGGAGTAAAAATGGTCCTAGGTAGGTAGGTAGGTAGGTAAGTAGAGGTGGCTGCCGCCTTAGCGGCACACTTAGGCCATAGATAGAAGGCCCATTGTGTTACCATAGTTGACACCGTTCAATTATCCTTCCCATTGAACCACTTTGTGTCATCTCATCAGGCACCTCGCATCGGTATTTGAAAGGTCGGCCAGGAATGGTGAACCCAGATGGGGCGGCCTGCTTCTGCACATTGCAGGGCATTTACACAAGAGATGCAAGGCTGTTTCCTCCTCTTCATCGTCTTTGCATCTTCTGCAACATCTACGAAAGGCACCCCGAGCCTTTCTGCATGCTTACCTATTAAGCAGTGCCCGGTTAGGACCCCCACGTCTGCCTGGAAATTCGACAAGTTGTACTTTGATTCCATCTTTATTCATCTATCTTCAGCTTGTTTGTAAGCAAATTTACTAATTAGCAGCTTGCAAGTGCCAAAAGGCATACCAGTGCGTTCTTTACCAGGAAGAATCTGCCTGGTCGTGCCTTGCCTTGCATGTTCATCTGCTATGCAGTTTCCCTCTATGTCCCTATTTTCAGGGACCCAAGTAAGGTGAAGTCTGTTCTGCTTGGCTATCTCATGTAGAGACAGGCGGCAGTCCAGCGCAATCTTTGAGTGAAACGTGAAGGAGCTAAGAGCTTTGATTGCAGCCTGGCTATCACTAAAAATGAAGATGTCCCTTCCCATCATTTCGGTTCCAAGCTTTTCAACAGCTTCCATGATAGCTGAAACTTCAGCTTGGAATACGCTGCAGTAGACCGGTAACCTAAAAGAGATTTTTAGAGGAGGGTTTCGTGAGAAAACGCCGCCTCCTACCTTGCCGTCGAGTTTTGAATCATCTCTATAGATATCAATGCTATCGGATGGAGTGTTGAAATCTTCTTTCCACTACTCCCTGCTTGGGATTCTGCTGCTGAAGTTGTTTTCCGGAACCGATATCGAAGCAATGCGGTCTGTGCTGGTCGGAATGAAGCAAAATTCATTTAATATACTAGAGTGTCCCTGGGCTACAGGTTGCCATAGGGATGCCTCTCTTAAGCGGAGAGCAGCGAGCGCTGCCATCTGCTTTCCTACCAAATCCAGTGGCAGAAGATCCAAAATAGCGTTCAGAGCATCGTTAGGCGTGGTTCTGAGCGCTCTGCTTATGCAGATCATACTGGACATTTGCACCTTGGTGAGAAGCCTGTGGTTGACCCCTTTATTTAAGGCAGGGCACCAAACGATCACTCCATACAAGAGGATTGGTCTGACGACTGCTATAAATATCCATCGACAGATCCGAGGACTGAGGCCCCATCTTTTGCCTATGGCCCTTTTACAAGTATAGAGGGCAGCGGAAGCCTTCTCATATCCCCGAAGCATATTATCCTTCCAGCTCAGATTCTTATCTAAGATAACGCCAAGAAATTTGGCTTTTGTAGAGAGACTTAACCGGACGCCGTTTAGCTCCGGTGGAGTGATGGAAGGCATTTTGTACGTTCTCGTGAAGAGGACGACCTCTGCTGACGCTCAGGCCACAGCGGGTAGACCACTTGGATACATCCCGAAGCGTTCGCTGCATCAGCTCCCATAGCGTTTGCGGAAACTTTCCCTGAAAGCGATCGCAATGTCGTTGGCGTATGCAACAACTTTTCCTCCCCCCATCCGTTCCACACAAGAGCGTGTTGACGGTCAGGTTCCACAGAAGTGGAGAGAGAACACCTCCTTGGGGAGTGCCCCTCGTCAAAAGCCCCGACACCTCGCACGCTCCCAGCCTCGCCCTCACCACTCTACAGCAGAGTAGCTGACCGATAAACTCCACCAGTGAGCTGTCCACTCCTAGAACCCTCTCGGCATCAGTCATAGCCTCCAGAAGTACGTTGTTGAAAGCGCCTTCAATATCCAAGAAGGCTACGAGACAGAAATCCTTAACGCTCAATATAGGCGACCAGACTATGAAGTGCAGTCTCCGTCGATTTACCTTTACGGTACGCATGTTGGTTATCAGACAGAAGACGACTGTCTGTGGTGTCAGAAAGGAAGCTGCTGATAATCTTTTAAAGTGTCTTAAGAGCAAAGAAGGAAAGGCTGATGGGCCTAAGGTCCTTCGGGTTAGTATGTGAGGCCTTTCCAGCCTTTGGAATAAAGACTACTGGGACATTTCTCCATGCCAACGGTATGTGATTTAACTTGAAACAGGCCTTGAAAATACTTAGAAGCCATTTCCCAGACTCATCCAGTGTCTTAATTAGTTGTGCAGGTATTATACCATCTGGTCCTGTAGTTTTATATGGTTTAAAACTTTGTATTGCCCATCTGACTCTTTCTTCCGAGATGGGTATGTTCACTGCGTGGGAAGAAGTTACAGATGGGGAGTTTTCCCCTACAACTATGTTCCCAGGAAAGTGGGTGTATAGGAGTAGCTCAAGGGTTTCCTTTACCGTGGAGGTACAGGGATCCATCGTGCTTTTGTAAGAAGCCTATCGGGTTGGGAGATCTGGAGAATTTTTCGCAGCCTGGCAGCTTCGGTCACATTTTCGATGTCACTACAAAAAACTCTCCACGAAGATCTCTTTGCTTCCCTCAGAGCTTTTTTATAGGCCCGGAGTAACCGCTTGTACTCCTGCGATTCAAGCTCACAGCTAAGGCTTTTGGCCTTATTGAAATTGCTTCCTGCAAGATTTGCGAAGCGATTCTAACTCCCGCGACCATCAGTGTGGTTTACGTTTACCCCGCGGCTTAGGGTCAGGGCACGCCTGACCTAGGGCCTCTGAGCAGGTCGAGGTAAATACGTTGACCATGTTTTCTAGATGCTCGGTAAATTCAGGTTCTATAGGGGTTAAGCTAGAGAGCTTGTCTTCAAGTATCTGTTTATAGTAGCTCCAATCTGTGTTTTTTAAGTTTTTGCATAATGTTGGGCTAGTTGGAGAGAAATGCAATACTATCTCAATATANCCATAGCGTTTGCGGAAACTTTCCCTGAAAGCGATCGCAATGTCGTTGGCGTATGCAACAACTTTTCCTCCCCCCATCCGTTCCACACAAGAGCGTGTTGACGGTCAGGTTCCACAGAAGTGGAGAGAGAACACCTCCTTGGGGAGTGCCCCTCGTCAAAAGCCCCGACACCTCGCACGCTCCCAGCCTCGCCCTCACCACTCTACAGCAGAGTAGCTGACCGATAAACTCCACCAGTGAGCTGTCCACTCCTAGAACCCTCTCGGCATCAGTCATAGCCTCCAGAAGTACGTTGTTGAAAGCGCCTTCAATATCCAAGAAGGCTACGAGACAGAAATCCTTAACGCTCAATATAGGCGACCAGACTATGAAGTGCAGTCTCCGTCGATTTACCTTTACGGTACGCATGTTGGTTATCAGACAGAAGACGACTGTCTGTGGTGTCAGAAAGGAAGCTGCTGATAATCTTTTAAAGTGTCTTAAGAGCAAAGAAGGAAAGGCTGATGGGCCTAAGGTCCTTCGGGTTAGTATGTGAGGCCTTTCCAGCCTTTGGAATAAAGACTACTGGGACATTTCTCCATGCCAACGGTATGTGATTTAACTTGAAACAGGCCTTGAAAATACTTAGAAGCCATTTCCCAGACTCATCCAGTGTCTTAATTAGTTGTGCAGGTATTATACCATCTGGTCCTGTAGTTTTATATGGTTTAAAACTTTGTATTGCCCATCTGACTCTTTCTTCCGAGATGGGTATGTTCACTGCGTGGGAAGAAGTTACAGATGGGGAGTTTTCCCCTACAACTATGTTCCCAGGAAAGTGGGTGTATAGGAGTAGCTCAAGGGTTTCCTTTACCGTGGAGGTACAGGGATCCATCGTGCTTTTGTAAGAAGCCTATCGGGTTGGGAGATCTGGAGAATTTTTCGCAGCCTGGCAGCTTCGGTCACATTTTCGATGTCACTACAAAAAACTCTCCACGAAGATCTCTTTGCTTCCCTCAGAGCTTTTTTATAGGCCCGGAGTAACCGCTTGTACTCCTGCGATTCAAGCTCACAGCTAAGGCTTTTGGCCTTATTGAAATTGCTTCCTGCAAGATTTGCGAAGCGATTCTAACTCCCGCGACCATCAGTGTGGTTTACGTTTACCCCGCGGCTTAGGGTCAGGGCACGCCTGACCTAGGGCCTCTGAGCAGGTCGAGGTAAATACGTTGACCATGTTTTCTAGATGCTCGGTAAATTCAGGTTCTATAGGGGTTAAGCTAGAGAGCTTGTCTTCAAGTATCTGTTTATAGTAGCTCCAATCTGTGTTTTTTAAGTTTTTGCATAATGTTGGGCTAGTTGGAGAGAAATGCAATACTATCTCAATATAGCGATGGTCAGAGAAGAAGTGTTCATCTAGAACCCGCCAACCCTCGACCATCTCAGTTAAGCTTTCACTGCATAAAGTTATGTCCAGTAATTCCTTACGGTGTATAATAACGAAGGTAGGCTCCCTACCTTTATTGCATATAAATAGGTTAGTTGTTAAGAGGTAGTTGAAAAGTGACTCACCCCGATCATTTATATCTGAGCTGCCCCACTGGACGTGGTGGGCATTGGCATCGCTTCCAATTAAAATGTGACCGTTTTCATACTTGGTCACCAAGTTTCGCACCGTTGCTGGAGAACATCAATAATTACGTTCGCCAAGGCTTCCTTCACCCACCTCCACTGGTCGTTCGGTATGGACCCGAGCTCGTTGCCTCGGTCCAGAACCCGTATGAGGATTCGACCCTTCGCAACCCCGGCAATGCTAGGTCTGCCCATCCAGGAGTGTGGCCGGACTCTCTTGGGTACAGGACCTTTGTCGCTTTGAAGGAGGTACCCGGTTTTCCACCGAAGCCCCAAAATTGACCTGGAAGTTGGGCAGTAGAGCTTTCGCTCTTTCCAGCGCTTCCTTCGCGCTCTAAGGCACGTTTCCAACGAGACCCCGTCGTACTTTTCAGCGTACATACCCCGCTCAGACTCGTTTTCTTGGGCGGCGTGGCCCATAGTTTCCATTGTTGCTACGCCTCCGGTGATTTCTTTTGTGGCCACTTGTCGCCCTAGTCCACTCTGGCCAGGCCGTGAGGCCTCTGCTTTTGTGGTGATAGACTTCGCAGCCGTGCCGGCGTGCACCCAAAACCGCAGATGGATTTGCCGTTTCCAACACAATCCCTGCAGTCTTGCTTGTGCTAGACCCCACCATAACACCCGTAGTGACGGGCCGGCGTGAAGTGTCCCCCACATCCAGTCCGGAAGAGCCCCTTCTACCATGGGATTTTCCTGCCAAAACTGGTAGGTGTTTTTTCCATTTGGCTGGGTGGTAGGCTTGATTGGATTTTGGTAGGTTTCAAGACAATGGTACATATGAATAAACCTAAGCAAATGCCTTTCCTTAAAATTTCAGACCTTTACTCGATTTGTTCAAACAAATTTAATTGCAAGGTATGAAATTTTAAGAAAAAGCAGTTGCTTATTTTTTAATGGATACGGCCCAATAAGTAATAGTTATTTGCGAAAAATAGAAAATATGTATCTCCAAACATTTTAGCAACTTTTTAACACAAATTTTTCACCGGTGCGTTCATATAACAGCAGCCGAAAACATGTAAATATACCTGATTCCTAAGTACAAACGTATACCCTTATTATTGCCAATGCAATATGAACATCCATATATAATTTATGACGTACTTGAACCAAGCTCGTACCCTACCCAATTCCAGGCGGACGTCTTTGCAATCGAAGTCTGTGTTCGCGAATGTAATCGTAGGAGGCAAATGAGACCAGAATAAATATTATGTCGGATATTCAGGCAGCGTTAAAGGCCTTAGACTCTTTTTAAAACTTCATCAACGCTTGTGAGCTCTTGAACTATCTGGCGCTTGTATGGTCCCGAGCTGTTCTGTGGTACATCTAAAGCATATACTTAGGAGCTGGCTGGGAATAATCTCAGATTGCTGTCCACTGGCGGACGTCGAAGGGAATAAGACAATCAAAGAGAGTCATAGCTCCTTCCAGGAGGAAATCCGAAAGACCCCTTGAACTTAGAACTCTTACTAGCTACCTGACAGCACACTGCAAGTAAACGTACCATTTGAATTAAATGGGTCTTTCTATAGAAACGGAATGTAGTAGAAATTTTAATCCCGGGATCCCGGCCTTTTTAGGTCCCACAAATCCCGGGATTCTTGGCAAATAATCCCGACATTTTCCGGATTTGTAATTTGCACTGGTGGCAGCAATAGCAACTCCTTTTGTTGACAAGTGTTGGCTATATTTCTTTTTTTTTATTTAATAATTAATATTTATTTTATAAATGTCTAGCTCATTATACATCTAACACCGTGCGATAGTCAATTTTACGCACAAAAAATCAATATATACGCGAAACCATGGGCCAAATATAGTTAAATTGGATTTTTATTTTTTCATTCTGACGTGAGTAATTCAAAAATGATTTAAAAAGTGCAGTGAAATATGCTTAGAGAAAAAGTATGGGTACCAAATTATAGAGAAAATTATGTTTAATTGAAACATATTCAATTTTTTTGTGTATAAGAACGGGTAAGTATTGAAAATGTCCGTTTAAAATTTTATCCTTGAACATCATTGAAATTTTGCAAGATTTATTTTTGAAAAAATTATATGTTAAGGACTTATAGAAACTCGTCAATATTTTAGACTTTTGTCCATCTAACTTTATCAGCTCCAAAAATAACATATGCGTCCTTGTGAATCCAAAAAATTTTAATTTTTTTAAATTCTAAAGAAATTTCCTCTTTCATTTGGTTTCCATAATTTTAGTCTACATTGCACGGAATTTTTTAAATAATTTTTGGAATTAATCATATCTTTGAAATAACACAGTCCTTTAAAAGAAATCCTGACAGCAGAGATTAAAACTAAAAACTGAGTTTTACCATATTTCGCCCGTGGTTTTACGAATACATTGTTTTTTGTGTGTTAAATTGGCTATTGCATGGTGTTATATGTATAATGAGTTAGATATTTATAAAAAAATGGCAAACCCGGCGAACTTCGTCCCGCCCAAAATAAATTTTTTGATTTGAAAAATTTTGGTACATTTTCACCAAAAGTTCCCGCTCATAATTTTTTGCGACGCATTTATCTTCTAATAAATATTACGGTTTGGTGATTGTCAGAAGGCATACGTATTTCCATTGCCTTCTTAAATAACCTATGGATACAAAGATACGTAATAGTTTTAGTGCGTTTTTATAGGCACCATGCCTCCTTTTCACATAGCCCCGATTTCCTCTAAGAGTATGGGATTGATTTCATATATCTCCACACCATGTTCGATTACTCTACCATGAACACTTCCGGAGAAATGTAGTATGAAAAATTCGGTTTTTATGGGAGGTGCCATTCCACTTTTTCCAATAGCTTCAATTTTTCTACATGACTATGCGATTGATTTCATATATCTACATACCATGATCGAGTACTCTACCATAATCACTTCCGAATATATGCAGTATGAAAAATTCGGTTTTCCAATAGCCCCAATTTTTCCTCATGAGTACGCGATTGATTTTATATATTAATACCAAGTTCCAGTACTCTATCATGAATACTTCCAGAGATATGCAGTATAAAAAATTCGGTTTGTATGTGAGGTGCTCCACCCCCTTTTCCAAAAACCACAATTTTTCTCCATGAGTATGCGACTATTTTCATATATCTCCATACCATGTCTTAGTTGTGCCCGCACACAAATCAAATATTAGGTACAACTACGCGGACAATAAGACGGCCTTGTCAGCTCACTGTATGGATACGGGACACTGTCCCGATATTGATAATGTTGCCATTCTTCAAGAAGGAAAGAATTATAATACGCTTTATTTTGGAAATGTTGCATATAATGAACACTAGGCTGGGTCGGTTTTGTATGGGGGAAAATAAAAGGCATTTGACCTTATTGTAATAGTAATATTATGATGTCTTAGGTCTAAGCCAATTGTTATTGGCCACGAAAGATTGATTTAAAACTTATCTTTAGCCCGCGCAATTGAATCAAAGTGTATGAATTTTTAAAATTTAACTTTGGCTTGTAATATCTATGGTATGCGTTAATTGTTATAAATAGGACGATATATCAAATTAAGGGTTATTAAATTTAGTATCTCACGTTCAGGTTTAATTTTTCAATAAGTCTACACGTTTTTAAGGTATTAAGATAAAACTCACAAAAACTATAGTTTTCCTTTATGAATTTTCAATTCTTCATTGCTTCAGCAACCAAGTGAAAAATTCAAAAAAGTGAGACGAGATATATTTCAAACGTTCTAATGTTTTCGGATGTTTATATAATATTAAGTGGGCCATGGGCCGATTTGGTCAGTTTTCAAGATTGTGGTGAATGAAGTCAAACATGTATTGTCAAAGATTACGAATCGTTTGATAAGTTAATAGTAGTTTCAAGAATATAAGTATTTATATACATTAACATAATACAATTAGGATGAGAAACGCCAATTTTAAGTCCATTTATGCAGTCTTGAAAATGGTTCGCGGTCTCTAATTGTACCGTTATATGAAAGTAGGGGACGTGCAATAAGTGTTTAGATATACATAAATATTTTAGTTAATTCCATGATGTGAAAAAGTGACTGTAGGTAAATGCAATAGTATTTAACATATCCTGGGAAATCCTTTTGAGGACTCTCCAATTGGACGATATTGCTTTGCATTTAGCTTGAACGAAAAAAGTGACTCCCTGACACCCTTTTCCGTAATCCGGCTCTTTCATTTAAAAGTTATTTATACAATTTAAGAGAAATTTTTTTAGAAAAAAGCTGGAGATCCACTTAAATTTTTCCATATAACTTTGGTAAATGTTACTCGATCGGTACTTAATAATTACCAAATTGAAGGCGAGACTTAATGCTACCGATTTTTGATAATAATATGATTAAAATCGCTCAGATTATAAACAAATTATTTTAAAACAAAAAAAATTTTGAACAAAGTTTTTTGTTATTTTCTTATATTTGCAATTTTTATATTGTATGCATAAATATAAGTAAACCAATTAGTGTTTCTAGAGGTTGTGCCTGTTCAGTGTTTCCAGACCCATTTGCATAAACAAAATTTTTCCACGATGTTGGAAAATAATGGCTTTTCTATTAGAGTTACCGAAATTGTCCCTATATTTGCAAAAATTCGCAAACTATAGCTAATATTAAAAAAAGATTAGAATATTTGGAACTAGCGATATGGCAGCACTCCAGCAATATTAAAGCTGTTCTTTACATCTTTTGAGTATAATCCAGTGCAATTATCAAGAGAACAATTCAAATTTTATTGAAAACAGATAAGCTAAAGGGCTGCGAGAAATGAAATTTGACTTTATCTTTTGCTTAAACGGATTCATTATCTAATAATATGCCCCAATCCATTTTGCCGATCCCAGAATTTTTAACAAGAATTGGTCTTATTCGACTAGTGTGCTGTGGGTCACTTTGCGGTCGATGCGCGGGCTCTTACAACTAAAATAAAATACTAATATTTTGCAGGCTTGTTGTTGACTTCATGATACAATATATTTTCACTATTACCAAGGGATCTGAGAAAAATTAGATTTTCGACCCGCCCTAATGAACACCCCTAATGACAAGGGGATCAACTATAAAACCGACACAGACAATTGTGCACATATATATCGCAATTTGATTTTAAATTCACAACAACAATCCTCAACGTAGGCGTTCCATCCAGGGTGTCCGGATTCTTTTAAAAAAGAGCGCAATTTCTGAAAAAAATCGGCAATTTTTTTTTTTAAAGAAAATTCATGAAATCGATTTAACAAATCTTTTATTTTAAAAATTAGATCTTGATACAGTTTTTAAAATCAAAAACGAATATACCCTCAGAGGGTAATAATAAATAACACAAATCACTTATATAATAGTGATGTACAAACAATTTTCTTTAAAAATATGCATACTTTTTAAAAATATTTGTTTCAACAGATTTTGCAATAGGACAGCGCAATTATTAAATTATAACTCAAATTAATTGATTAATCGCACAATCCGCTTTTAAGAGCGCGGCGCTAAAAATTAAATAAAAACCTACAATAAGGCGAGATCAGCTATTTCCACAATTTCTTCAAAATCACCTATAGTGTCTAAATCATTTACATTTCTGTTGTTGTCATATATTGAGCTATTCAACCTTGATAACATACTGTTTGATATTGGAAACGTTTTGCAGCAGAAACTATTAGCCTTTGTATAACACTCTATTCGAACTATTGAATTAAGGCTTTCCAACCTCATCCTATTTCGAATCTTAGTTTTTGTTGAATTCATTCAATTCAAAAACGCGCTCAACAAAGCATGGGAGTGCGGAAAGGATAATAATATGAACGTACTTATATTTCCAAACATTTTATTGCCTGTTGCGGTTTTCACTCCGTAAGGAATTATCCAAAATTCTTCAGAGTCGGATGGAATGGTTCTGAGAAAAGTTATCCCATGGGAAAGTTAAAAGATTTGAATATTCAGTTTCCGCTGCTTTTCTTCAAATAGTGAATTTGCAGGTCCCTGAAGCTCGCCCTCTTGTAATTCACACACTTCTCTGGTGACAAAATCAACACTTTTTTAAAAGTATTTAATTGACTAGGTAATCGTTTCAAAAGTTCTTCGATTAGGGTGATTAAACATTTTTGACAGGCTTTTAATATGCTTCTTAAGTCAAGTTTATCACGCAGTTCAATAGTCTCTTCTATAAAATCGTCGTGGAAAACTAAGTTTTGTATATTTTTATAATAGGAAAAAATTTATTTGAAGAGAAAAAATCGCCAAAAATCGCCAGTGGCGATTTGCTAAATTTTTACGCGCAATTTTCCCAAAAATTCGCCAAATTGGCGCGAAATCGCCAAATCTGGACACTCTGGTTCCATCCCTGCTTCGACAATCAACAGTAGTTTCTTTTTCCCAACAGTCCTCCGAAGAACAACAACACAATGCTGTGATTTCGCATGTACATATTTATTTATGTCTTACTGTCCAATACTGCTTGTATTGTTGTTTGTATTTTTTTGTTTATAATTACGGTTTGGTTAAATTGTTTACTTCTTATGCTTATGTTCAGTTGCCTAAAATTCAATGTTGCGTGTATTGTTTGTTGATATATAATTTTTGTTTACAATTACGGTATTCTAAATTGTTTACTTTGTTATGCTCTTAAGTTCTTCTGCGCAAAAATGTTCACTTACTTAAATTATATTTCTGCGCTCCTAATCACACAACTAAGAGTGTTAGTTGTGTTTAGCTTATATTTTACAATAATTTTAGAGGTTAATAATAATAAGTCAAAATGTTTATGTGTACTTACAGTCCTGAAGATGACCTCAGATTGAAGTCGAAATATCGACAGTAAAAATTAATGAACTAAAACCTGTGTTTTATGTATTCCCTGGGCCTAGAGCTTATGAAATAAAAAAATGCATTTATTTTCTTTTTCGCAAATTTTTCATAAAAATATGGTTAGTTCTACAACAAAAACCCCAAAAAACAGAGTTCCAAACCTTGTGCAAAATTAAAGAAAATTTCGCAAAATTTCATTCATACACTATTGCACTTTTTATTTACACTGTGCAGAAAAAAGTTGAGTGCGCAGTTTTTTAGCCCATTCAATTTTAGTATAACAAAGTGCAAGTATGAGGAAGCTAGGACTTACCATTGATTTTTGGCAAATTTTTTTGTTGAAGTTGTCGCACATTTTTTCCATATAAAAAAATGATCGATCATTATTTTATATGGAGAAAATGAGCGGCACCATCAACAAAAAAAAATTGCAATATTTGGATGAAATTTTGCGGAATTTTATTTAATTTGCACAAGGTTTGGAGTTCTGATTTTTTGGGTCTTTGTTGTAGAATTAACCATATTTTTATAAAAAATTAGCGAAAAATAAAGTATTTAAAAAATAGTTGTGAGTATTGTAAAAAATTTGCTGTACCTAAACTTTATTGACTGACTGTCATTTTCACTTTAAATAAAAAAGTAGGTTTCAAACCAAGGCATATTCAACAAGCTAGAAGTGCCGTTTTAGTCGAGCTCTAATAGCTGACTGTAATGTCAAAAAATGTAAACAAAGAAATTAACCCTTTGTTATGCATTTACCATATTTGATAACACTCAATATCTTTGAACTGAAAGTTTTTGTAAATATGAAAATATTTAAAATCTCATTAGAATCAGCTTCATTTAAGTTATTTACGGTTGCCAGACGTACTGATTTTATCAGTACAGTACTGATTTTTCAGCTCTTGTACTGATTTTATTCATTTCTTCAATCAGTACGCTAATGTCCTGATTTTTCAAAATTTGTACTGATTTGTACTGAATTTTCAATTCAAACAAAATACTTTATGAATTTATTAAGGTTTTCACATAACGTTGGAACTTCCTTAAACTGTACTCTGAAAAGTAAGAAGAAAATAATTTAATTATAGTTGACATGTTTCAGATAATGTTTTATATGACCAAGAAATTAATACAACAAAAATATCAATTGTTTTATGGGCATATCGCCGGGTCGTTACGTACCAGTTGCGATAATATGATGGAGGTTTAATTATTTAAAAAGAGGCTGACGGTTTTTGGTCGAGCGTTGCTAGTTGTCTCGAAAATAACTTTCAGTTTAACAACAACAAAATTGAATATTCGAATGGCTTTTGCTCATAATTTACAATTATTATTTCACTGACATTGTAAAAGAGTTTTGCATACAAGGTATAGAGTTAGATACTCTTTTTAGCGAATTCTTAGTCTTTCAAAGTTTTTGCGTAGTTGAAAAAGTTAGTTCAAGCCATGAAGAAATATAGACGAAGAGCTTAAATAGTGGTACTTTTCCACAGCTTGAAAAAATTTGTATTTTATTTTTAATACCACACTCAAACGAAGCAACTGAAAGGATCTTAAGTACAAAGTTGGCTTCCTGGCGCAAAGAGAGGAACGGCTTCTAATAAAAAATGTTTAAAATGAACTTCATATTAAAAGTAATTTTAAAATGAAATGTATAGAATTCTTTGGCTATTTAAACACTGAAGATGGAAATGATCTCATTATTGCTATTCAAAAATGTCATAAATATAAAATAATTTATTGACTTTTGTGTACGCTCATGTTAAAATGAATAACACGTTTATTTTTTATGAACTAAATATATTTTATTAATATACCAAAATATTGTTAAAAACAACTACTCTGGCGTTTTAGAGGATTATCTGATACTTACATTCATAATTTTGCTTTGAATAAAAATGTTCTGAAAAGTACTGATTTTTTTTTAGCATGAAAATGTTTAACGTACTGATTTCGCGCATAAAAAATCTGGCAACCCTAAAGTTATTGCATTTTTGTTTTAATGTAAATGTGGAAATGCATACTTACACAAAATTACACACTTAATGAAAAAAGGAATTAAAGGAAGTAAGCGGCACTGCTTTTTAGAGCTTTGCGATGGTGCTGAATGGAATCCTTGGGGCTCGGCTTACAAAATTGTCTCAAAGAAGCTGAAAGGCAGAAACATGAATCCGAAAAACGCTACATACCTAAAGTCCGTCGGGGAGACACTATTTCCTGTACAGAGAGCGTTAGTGTGCACTATGGATGGTGATCCGTTGAGTGTTGTTGACCCTGTAACGGAAGATGAAATCACACTCGCAACAGCTAAAGTGGAAGTAAAGAAAGCTCATGGCCCGGATGACGTCCCCAAAATAGCTCTTAAGCTTGCAGTCCACCAGTGCGCTTCCTCATTCCAACAAGTTTTTAATGGATGTTTAACGAATGGAACTTTCCCTCAAATCTGGAAGAGGCAAAAGCTTGTTTTAATACCTAAGCCGGGAAAACCTCTGGATGATCCCTCACGTTTTCGGCCTATTTGTCTGTTAGACACAGCAGGTAAAATCTTGGAGCATATAATAACCAAGCGTCTCAACAGGGAAGTCCAAGAGAAAGGGGAAATATCGGCAAACCAATTCCGGTTTAGAAAAGGGGAAATCCACTGTGATTGCGGTAGCAGAAGTCATTAAGTTAGCACGGGATGCAACGAGCCGTACACGGCGGTTGGGAGGGGCAAAAAATTACAGCGTGATTGTTACCTTAGACGTAAAGAACGCGCGAAAAACAGAAGCAATACTTATCTCGAGTCGTAAGAAACTAGAGAAGGTAGCGCCAAAAATTGGTGGCCACACCATCATGACGAAGCCCACAATTAAATACCTGGGAGTGGTGCTTGACAAACATCATACTTTCACAGCCCACTGAGCTATGTGAGAGAGAAATCAGCTTCAACGATCACGCGACTATCGCAAATAATACTTAATACGCGAGGACCGAAACAGCGCAGGCGTTTACTCTTAACGAGCGAGGTTGAAAGCCAAATACTGTATGCGGCCCCAATTTGGTCAAACGCGGCACAGTGTCCAGCATACTTCCGCGGAGTCAACTCAACATTCCGTTTATGCGCGCTCCGAGTTTGCAGCGCCTTCAGAACAGTGTCCGACGAAGCAGCTTTCGTAATCGCCAGTATGATACCCGTACAGAACGGTATCGGACGAAGCAGCTTTCGTAATCGCCAGTATGATACCCGTAGATATACTGGCGAGAGAATCGACGGTACTTGCATCCACACCGCGTACTCTAACTCAATTAGACCGACGTCAAGCCCGGGAAAGCAGCATTACGGAGTGGCAAAACAAGTGGAATAGTACGACTAAAGGTTGTTGGACCTATCGCTACATACCAAATCTGGTATCCTGGCTTAATAGAACGCATGGCAAAGTAGAATTTTATCTTAGTCAGTTCTTGAGTGGTCATGGCTGTTTTAAGGCATACCTGTTTAAATTCAAACATGAGCAGACCCGTACCAGAGAACGTCTATGAATGAGAAGGCGCATTTTCGCTGTGAACTAATTTCTGCCAGAAATTTTGGGGTGCAGTCGGCCAAATATACCACACGTCGACGAGTGCACCACTCGACCGACGGTGTCGGTAGAGAAGTGTCGGCTGCCACCATACCAAAAATTTTTCCGTGCCACCACACTTTGAGCAAATTGACCATAGTTCAAAGCAAAATGAAAAAATAAGAACAAAATGGAAAGAGGAACAGAAATATAATAAGCACTAGACAGAGGGGATGCTTGCGGAGGCAGGCGCGTGCTTGTGTCGGATCAAAACAAACTCTAAAATAAAAATGGTAGTCAGAACGACAAGTGTACAAAAGAAGCGGGGAAACGGGGAAAGGAGCGGGCTTTTGTACATTTGCTTGCTTGCCGAAAATATGATATTTGCGTGAAATCGATTTGCTGGTTGCAAATTCATTTTTGCAAACATGTATGAATTTTTCTGTTTCAGCTATGTTGATGAGATTTTCTAAGTCAATTTTTTCGACTTTTTTCCGCAATTATCTAAAGTCATGTAAAGTGGAACTTTTTCAATAAAACTATTTCATTACAATTTAATGAAACATATGTATGTATGTATGTATATATTTACTTATGCACATACACATATATACGTACATACATATACATATCTATGAATTGTAGCAATTCATTAAATTGCATTAGTGTATGCATGCGCAGTCGGCTAATTTTTACATTTCCATTTGCCGACGGCATTTTGCATGCGCAA
>NW_016157360.1:38927-39123 GCF_001687245.7 Rhagoletis zephyria | reverse complement strand
ACAAATGTGTTTGTAAAATTAATTTCATTAAAATTATTTCTGCAATCAAATTTTCTATTCATGCAAAAAGCCAAACGCATAAATATGTACGTATGTATGTATACATTCATTTGTAAATATGTAGATATGTAATGTATGTATGTAACATATATATGTACATACAAATGTGCGATTGGTCGGCTTTCGTCTTCCCCTC
>NW_016157360.1:19536-37756 GCF_001687245.7 Rhagoletis zephyria | reverse complement strand
TTTAATGAATAAGGCCATTCGATTAAAAATTAGAAAATTTAGATCAACATTTGTTGAATTTTTCTACGTTCTGTATAAACAACATAATTAATAACATAACATAATGTCAACATAATTGTATTACATAAGTAAGTATATTTTTACAACGCTTTTATTTGTACATCAATTTTTTAGCAACAGGAAATTCTTGCGCATGCAAAATGCCGTCGGCAAATGGAAATGTAAAAATTAGCCGACTGCGCATGCATACACTAATGCAATTTAATGAATTGCTACAATTCATAGATATGTATATGTATGTACGTATATATGTGTATGTGCATAAGTAAATATATACATACATACATACATATGTTTCATTAAATTGTAATGAAATAGTTTTATTGAAAAAGTTCCACTTTACATGACTTTAGATAATTGCGGAAAAAAGTCGAAAAAATTGACTTAGAAAATCTCATCAACATAGCTGAAACAGAAAAATTCATACATGTTTGCAAAAATGAATTTGCAACCAGCAAATCGATTTCACGCAAATATCATATTTTCGGCAAGCAAGCAAATGTACAAAAGCCCGCTCCTTTCCCCGTTTCCCCGCTTCTTTTGTACACTTGTCGTTCTGACTACCATTTTTATTTTAGAGTTTGTTTTGATCCGACACAAGCACGCGCCTGCCTCCGCAAGCATCCCCTCTGTCTAGTGCTTATTATATTTCTGTTCCTCTTTCCATTTTGTTCTTATTTTTTCATTTTGCTTTGAACTATGGTCAATTTGCTCAAAGTGTGGTGGCACGGAAAAATTTTTGGTATGGTGGCAGCCGACACTTCTCTACCGACACCGTCGGTCGAGTGGTGCACTCGTCGACGTGTGGTATATTTGGCCGACTGCACCCCAAAATTTCTGGCAGAAATTAGTTCACAGCGAAAATGCGCCTTCTCATTCATAGACGTTCTCTGCCCGTACTGCGACTTCTGTCAAAGTGGCGTGGAAGAATATGCCCACCACGTATTCTTTGAGCGCCCACGATTCCATCGGCAGATGAACCAACTGAAACTAGCTGTTGGAGGGGTGTTTACGCCAGTCAGTAGTCGACTATATGCATCGGCGTAGCCAGAATGAAATTTAGGGGGTGGCTCGACCCTATTAAGCTGGCATTTCAAGGTACTATTTTATTTATATCTAAGGAAAATTTTAAAGTTAAGGGGGAAGGGGTCGAGCACCCCCCTGCCCCTACCTGGCTACGCCCATGACTATATGGTGAAAGGAGCCAGTGAATGGGCATCAACAAGCGACACACTAACTTAAATTTTGAAGGAACTGAGGGGCCTAGAGAGACAGCGGTGTATCACCCGTGATTAAGCCAACTCTTAGCATAGCCGCGGACTGGAACTAAAGTATGATGTTCACCACACAAAGCGTAGGCGCGGACTAGAACCTAGGCCGTTCCAGCCGCTCGAGCACGGCAGTTTAGAAACTTGTGCTTTCAGACCGTCCATTGAACATGAAACTGACCAATTAAAGCGTAAGCGCGGACTGGAACTTAGGGCGTTCCAGCCGTCCAGGTGGCAATCTCGAAAATTTGTGCAATCGAAAAATAGGCATGAACTGGAACCTAGGGCATTCCAGCCGCCCAGGTGGCAATCTCGAAAATTTGTGCATTCGAAAATAGGCGCGGACTGGAACTTAGGGTGTTCCAGTCGCAAATAAAATGCAGTTTCGAATTTCGTGCACACGGGGCGTTGGTGCGGATTGGAACAAAGACCGTTCCCGCCGCAAAGGCAGTATACATACATACGTATACGGGCCTGAAACTTGTCTCTTATGCAAGCCTGCTCAATGCACTACCAGCGTCAAAAAACAGGCATAAAGCATGCCGTCATTTTAAGGTATTTGTTCTTGCTGTCTATAAAAGCGAAAATAATAAGTGGTATCCATGAGATAAATAAATAAATAGTATAAAAAAGCGATCTTTCTCTTTGAACAAGACGTGGCAAAGCCTTCTAGGTGTAGCCCAGGACTGAGTACAACCAACTGGAATGAACGTGCCTAGTGGCCTAGTGTTCAACCGCCTCCCGACGAAATACTTGACTGTGATACTGGGGGGTTCGGTACTTGGACAATAGGAGGTTTAGTTCGGGTTAAAGTCCCACACTCACGGGTATAGGCATTCGATGCTTCCTCCTCGTAAAAAAACACGTCACTCATTTATAAAACCGTTTTAGCAATTTTTTTGCTTTTACTGGCCAAATACTTACTTCTAAAGTATATAAGTCTTTAAATAAAAAGTTTTATTCTCCTAAATTTACATCAAAACTTAACTTCAATAATTTAGGTATTAAAATTTTGCAATTCGAAATTTCCTCTCCATTATATTTATTAAAAATTACTTCCTTTCTTTTATGTCAACATTGAATTCTGGTTTAGGTTTTATCAGACCACCAATTGAAATTTTGTCTATCCATGTATATGAGTGGGAAATTTTCTCTTCATATTCGGTGTGATAAATCCTGCACCTGGGAGCAATCGCGTCCGCTTAGAAATACTTGACTGCGATGGGCAACAAATAAAGTCACTAGCACTAAAATGGTGAAGAGTCTCCTAATGAAACATCGTAGCAATTTGCCCATCGTTGTCGCGTTACTTGACAATTGAAGGGGTTAGAATCATAAGGGTCTAAGTGACATTTTTTGAAAATGTAAGTTATACCCATATTTGTATAGTTAAATATAGTATTTATTTGGTGACAGAGAGTAAATATTCTTTGAATTAGTTAATTAACCTGCTTTCTTTTCAGCAAGAATCATTTTAAATGAATTTACCCAGAATTTACATTAAGTAATTAACTTTAACTTTAATTATCTTAAAACAATGTCAGACCTACTTAGATCCTTTTGATTCTAATCCCTTCAATTAGGAGGTTTAAAGTAACGCACAAGTTTCTTGTCATGGCTTTTGCCAAAACACAACATACCGCCCGTAATTCCTTTTCATTTATTATTTATTTAAAATCAGTCGCATAGTTAAAAATTGAATATTTGAATTAAAAAGAGTATAGGGTTAAGAGTTGAGATTTCAGTCGCGGTTCAAAAAAGGAAAATGTCGAAATCACTTCTACCTTGTTATGCCTTGTTTCAAACCCATTTATTTAGTATTTATTTTAATGATTGGAGAGCTTCTCAAAAAATTTTGAAATTTGAAACATTGATCATCCAAAGTGTTGAGCTTTTTAAATGGCCTAAGGTTGGAGTGATTACAATTAGGATTTAGCACAATATATTTTCTTAGGTTGCAGCGCGAGTATCTCCGACTTAATATTAATAATATTATCGTCACTAGATACGAATGGGTGTTTTGACGGCGAAAAAGGACGCGTCAAAAAATTTACGAAACAATACGCTTGAAGAAAATTTGGCGAAGAAAGAAGCGTAGGCATGGATTCAACATCATTCCGGAAAAATTCTTTGGGGAATTCGTATACTGTTACACTCGCAAACATACTTGACCTCGAAAATAAGTTTAAGCGTCTTTCTTCGCCGTGAAAGAGGTAAACGCGCCTTTCGTTGCCGTCACATATGTTAAGAGTCTTTCTTCGCTGACATTTTTTTACGCGTATTTTTCGCTGTGTGTAAAGATACATACATTTAGATAAGTCTGTACAGTAAAACGGATGGTTATACGCAGTTCATTTGTTTTTATTGAACCAGCTGTGTAAACGAGGACAAGACGAAGTATCTCCTGTCATCAAACAAACAGTCAGCACATTCGCGCCTTGGCACCCACGTCACTGTTGACAGTTACAATTTCGAGAAAGTAGAGAATCCGTTTACTTGGGAACCAGCATTAACACCGATAATAATTTCTTACAGACTATTTAACAATCAAGCTTAAACTAGGGCATCAACTACTTTGGACTGAGTAGGCAATTCAGGAGTAAAGAAAAATCAAGGTCGATAGTAGTTGAGATCTGGTTAAATTCGCAAATTGCACGGCCAATGGGTGCATTACGGGCATAATTCGTTCTGAAATTTTCAGCATAGAAAGGCAGGGAAGCACGCAGATACCTCCTCGGTACATTAAAATTTATTCTACCCAAAAGCTGCGGACAGTCACAAGATCCTTGGATAATGCAAAAAATGAAAGTTAGAGACAATGTTGACCTTCTTTTATCTAACGATTTTAGATTGATCAGCGATAAGCGCGCATTATATGAGGGTATGGGATCAGAAAAGCGTAGTGACCGTAAGGCAAATTAGAGAAAAACTTTCTGAACGCGTTCAATCCTATTGATATGGAACTGGTGGAACGGACGCCAGATTATTGCTGCATACTCCAGGTGAGAACGTACGAAAGAGGTATATAGCAGGGTTGTAAAAGAATGCATTCATATGCGAATGCAATCAGTTGAAGTCGAATTCAATGACTCCAATTTCGAATGCACTCATTGACTAGCTTTTTGACTAAAGAATAAAAAAATGAAGTCTGAAGTCTTTTTGAAGTCACGACTTTGAAGTCATTTAGAGAAGTCACTTACTGACTTAATTTTTTGAGTGAAGTCACTAACTATTTGCAACAAAATTTATACAAACAACTTATAATGATCTATAATAACAACTTTATTATAAAACAATATGCATTATTAACAAAACATAAACAAAGGGAACTTATAGTGAATTATTAACTTTTAAAAGCAACAGCTTTTCGAATGAGTCATCTGATAGATGTCCTCGACGTGGTGCATTAAGTAAGGAGGCAAACGAAAATAGTCTCTCTACGGGGGCTGAGGTAGGCAGAGGTGCGTTGTATTTAATGTACGCCCTTTTAATAGTAGGATAGCGGTGTAAGATGATTATATTCGGAGACTTATCAACCATATAGGCTATAAACTCGCCTTCAATAGACGATTGCGATAGTTCAAGTTGTTGTGTAGACTCATCTGAAAAAGACGTTAAAAATGTTTATCAATTATTTTAATTATAATTACATATGTATGACAAAATAGATTGCCATTACCTATAAAAGAAAAGTCGAAAAATTGACTATTTGTTTCTTCACTATTATCGACTCGCTCCGTATCTGTATTGAATTCGCTCACCACAATGCTCTTCACCAACTCATTGACCTCGGCAACTTTTTCGTTTGTGAATTCTGGATTTAGGGATCGAACCCATCTCAGTTTTACCTCAGGACATAACGCTGAGGCAACAATGGCATCATTAACCTCCTCCAAACAAAAATATTTATGGAACCTTTTTTCCAAGTCTGCTTCCAAAAGATTCGCTACTCGCTGAAGATAATGCATGGCCTGAGTTAGTTGCATTTTCCTATATTTTGATCTAATTGTTGCCAGCGTAGGTAACAGAAAGCCATACACCATCCCGTTGTCTTTTTGCAAAAACTGGATAGCATCTGCGATTGGTTGCAGCAATTGCAAATACTCCTCCAAATACCTTATATCGCTCTCGTGAAACTTCGTCAATTCGAGCTTTTCACACAAAGTGCTTAGTTTTTCTTTGTGAGAAATTAAACCTTTAATGGAATCATATAAGGAATTCCATCTCGTTACGACGGGATATTGCAATTGGGAGCCTAGCACCGAAACAATGATCTCAGAAGTCTTCGGCCTGTTTATTTTGTTCCAAATATCAGAGCATTTTTTCATTACCTATAAAACATTTTAATTTACTTTTAATAATCCTATTTCTCTTGGAAAGTGTTAAATTATTTGTCATAATAACAATACATACCTAGTTTATACGTATACATAAAACGCTTCAGTTCAATTCGGTTTATTTCGAAACACATTTATAAACGAATTTTCAAACCGACTTGAAAACTTTTTGCGTTTTACTTCATGTGTCGTAAGAAATTCGTTTTGAATTACATAATTCGATTTTATGTTCGTATAAACTAGACAACAAATTATAATAACTTACATTGTTATGTTTATCATATGAGGTATCAGTCTTCAAAATTCTCAACACATCAGTAGTAGCCAGTAAATTTAGGGTGTGAGTGGCACATCTTATATGTCGCGGCAATGTATTTCCGCCAAAATTGGTGGACAAGTCTTCCAATTGCATCTCTTCTAAATCTTCAACGTCGTTATTGCCATTAGCGTCGAGGAACATTAAAGGTGTATTAACACCAAATTCCTTAAATGCTTTGACGAAATTTGACCCATTATCAGTAACGGTTGCAACAATTTTATTTAGTGTGAGACCGTAAGTAGTATGAATTTCAATTATTGCATCATGTATACGGTCGAATGTGTGTGATCCGAAAAATCTCTTACATGCCAAAGCAATAGATTTTATTTGGAGAGAGTCATCTAGCCAATGACATGTATAGCCAAAAAAACTTCTGTGCTTAGTTGACCACACATCTGCTGTAGTGCAAAAAAATTCGCAATCACTCAATTCCATTTTTAACTTGTCAATCATGGATGTGTATGTGGTATTTACTAATGATGTTGCTGTTTGTCTACTCATTAATTCTAATTTTGTTTCTTTATATTCTTTAAAAACGTCTACATGTTTTAATCGAAAGTGACGAACGAAGTTCGAAGTTATTTGCGTCGAACCTTGCAGATGCTTTTTACATATGCGGCATTCAGCTACCACCCCATTTCTTTTGCGGTGAAAGTCAGTTTTGTTCAACTACATGAAAATATTCATTAGAATAAACAGTTACTATTAAAACAGCAATTATTAAAAAATTCTCTGCGGAAACCCAAACTACTCAGTCAAATAAGATAGGAAATATCAAAATAAATTTCTTACTACCGCAAGCAAGGTGTGAAACCGATCAAAATAACGTTCTGGTCTCGGTTTTGAAAAATGAATCGGTTTTAATCGGTTACGGTTACGGTTTCGGTTCCACTCCTTGCTTAAAAGTCAGTCTTATTCTTTCTAAGTGCCTTTTTTCGTCCATCAAAATGTTTGCAAAAATAACTTAAGCCATATTGACTGACTAGTTGAGTTTTTAAGAGTTTTTTTATAACCTACATGCTTAATAACTTTAAAGTATTTAAATATTGTATTGCTTAAAGTGGCGATATCCACGGCTTCTTCAGATTTGCCACTCGTTGTTAAACCGGTTGAAGATGGCTCGTCACTTGTTTTTGATCTCTTACTAGTAGAAGCCTGGTCGAGCAAACATCTCTTTCTCCTGTTTTTGCCACTTTCAGCCTGTTCGCAAATAATCAAAAATAATAATTTAGGAAAAATGATCGGAACGGTCTAAAGTCCACTAAAATTTCCAAATACATACATATGTATATGAAGGGGTAGTGCTACTGCCATAAGGAGTACATAGAAACATTTTTTATTACTATCGATATCGATTGGTGAAAAGATTTTTTTTTTGCATTTTTTCCGTAAAAGTTAAAAATAAAAGTTATTTTTCAATTTTTAAATTTCGATCGCAAAATAAGAGTTATTTTCCAATTTTTAAATTTCGATTTAAATTTCTTTCTTCGCGAAAAACTTTTATTTTCGATTTTATATGAAAAAAAATCAGAGATAACTCTTATTTTCGGATCGAAATAAAAAAGTTTAAAAATAACTCTTATTTTGCGATCGAAATTTAAAAATTGAAAAATAACTTTTATATTGCGATCGAAATTTAAAAGTTGAAAAATAACTATTATAGCCAACTTATATAATAAAAGTAACTGTTATTTGCGGTCCCTGGTATATGCAAATCAATGACCATTAAAAACTTACTATGAAAGTGGGATCTATTATCGAGTCATCCGAAGAAAAGTCAACAATTGAATCACTAGACATTTTAAATTTTAATTTCAACTTTTACTACAATTTGAACAATTAACAATTCGACTTAAATTTTACAATTTAAACAATCCAACTAACACTTTTAACACTTCAAATTATAACACTTCAAAACAAAATCACGAAAACTTTTTAAGCGTATAACCAAATTTGGTTATTTATTGCTCCGTACGATTTGAGTATTCAAATAGGACTCTACAGAGTTACTTGAAAATAGAATGCGTATGCTAAAAAATTAAAATAGTTTAACAAAGAATTCAATAAATGTAACGGAGAAAGAGCGATTCCCAATCGAAGGCTGCTGAGTGATGCTTGTTGTTGTTGGGTAGCGAGGAATTGCAACGATAAAGATATGAGTGTGCATCGCGACGGTCCGAAAATTACGTTTTTTATGCACGCACTTTTCCATTAGCTGATGATTAGCGGTGCATTGGCTAAAACAATAAAAACATTGCAGCGACAAACTGCAATGTTTAGAAAGCGAAAGTAGAACGGCCAGAGATATTGTACAGTGATGTAGCTATGAACAACCAAAGTGCGAAGGGATACGGGGGCTTATACCATGAGAGCGTAGTGCTCGAAGTATGTTTGATAATAAATAATATTTATGTTCAAGTCAATAAAGCAGAGCGCCGAATGATCATTCATAACTCCGATCGGTAACTGCATAGCAATACGCATTGTGTAGTGATTTATGAGGGTTGCACTTTATATTTTACGCCTAGGAACTTCTCTCTTTGATGAGCCGTAGTTTAAAATTTTTGGCAATTATTGGAATATATTAAGGCATTGTAATTTCGTAATTAGGCGAAAAATATAAACGCCAACCCTCGTAGTACTCAATTAGAAAATGTTTTCTTTGTAAAGTTAGAAGAGAAAAATAAATAAGTATAACACATTATGTATTATACAGGGCCGTATTAATCCGGAGAGAAAAAAAAATCGTAACAGATTTAACATTGTAATTCGGATATATGACACATGTTAACTTTTCACAAAGAGTACTAACAAGATCCATAATGAATTATTTGTATAATATATTTTACAGTTTAATAAGTATTGTTTGAGTAAAAATAGTTTGCGATCATGTCTCGTATACCACAGGTAAATTGACTTCAAATGACTCCATATGACTCCTACTGACTTCAATTGACTTCAGTGAGACTTTTTATTCAATGAATGCAATACATGAATAACCAAAAAATGAATGAAAAAAGAATTCGAAGTCACAAAATGAAGTCTGAATGGTGACTTCATTTTTGGAGTCCCAGTCAAAGAATTCAAAAAATGGCTGCAATCATTTTACGATAAATCAAGTTAATAATTATTCACAAAAGAATGCATTCTTTTACATCTCTGGTATATAGCAGCTCGGATTGGAGCTTTTTCATGTCAGAAGACTTCTTAACAGTTGAATAAATCTTCAAGTCATCTGCATATAAAATAAAATTAGCAAAAGAAAAGCAAGAACCGATGTCATTTATAAATAATATAAAAAGCAAGGGACCTAGAACGCTACCTTATGGAACTCCGGAAGTAGCGAAAAAAGGTTCTGATTGCGCGTTATCCACAGTTACAACACACCGTCGTCGATTCAAGTATGACTGGAGCCATTGCAGAAAGGATGAGTGGAAGTCAAGGCATGCGAGTTTGTCAATCAACACCATGTGCGAAACTTTGTCGAAGGCTTTCGAAACGTCGGTGTAGATGCAATCAACTTGACATCCTGAAGAAAATGCTGAGATGCAATATTCGCTAAAGACTGCCAGATTTGTAACTGTGGAACGACCCGTCACAAACCCATGTTGATTTTGGCTAATTAAACTCTTAACTGAGAAATACATTTTATCTTTGACGACAATTTCAAAGAGCTTAGATACATTTGTGAGTTTCGAAATAGGTCTATAATTGCTAACATCATTCTTGTTGCCATTCTTAAATATAGGGTTTATTGAAGCCAGTTTCCAGGCATCAATGAATTTTCCAAAATACAAAGATTTATTGAAGATCATTTTCAGCGAAAGTACCAGAGCGGGACAAATTTTTAATAAAAGAACCGAGAGACCATCAAAGTCCGTTACGATAAAGATATCATCAGAAGTAAGTGCAACCGAACCAAAACTGAGTGCGGAATTNGACCTGAAAGCATTAAAGCACTCGGCGACATCAGTGCCCGAAAGCTGCTCTTCCCAACTAAACTCGGCAAATAGACTGCCCAGGCTTGCAAAATCACACCGTTTAAAGTTGAAGGCAATTTTATCTACTAAATTTCCAGAGGTTAACTCATAAAATTCTACATTAAGAACCAAACGAACATGATGCATATCCGAGGACGTGACTGGGGGCAACATTTAGACAGATTAAAATTTATATTGTCACTACCAAAGATCAGATCCAACAATCTATCGAGCTTGTTTTTAAATGTGTTAATTTGCAGNAAGAAGGCCTTGGGATCAGACTTAATATTGATTTCGAACCTAAGAATATAGTTTCTATACAAGAATTTATCCAATAGAAAACTTGGTTATTAGTTAATCTAAACTTCTTATAATATTTGTTTCTAAGGTTTTTAACTTTTTTTTAGCCCTTTAGTATACCAGGGGAGTTTACAGGGCTTACTTTTAATAGCAGGAATATTGAGTAAGCACGTATTATACACCCACAATATAGGAATATTGAGTAAGCACGTATTATGTCCCAGCAATGGGTTGTGCGCTGGGCTTGGGACCCGCCACGTAAAAACCACTTCCAGTGAAGGCAAAGCCTCGGATGAGACCCCCCTTATGATGACGACCACGGCAAATGTTTAAAGGACTACGATTTGAGGGCATGCACCAGGAATGTCCGGACCCTTAATGGGGAAGGTGCCTCTGCCCGGCTGGTTGATGTCCTCGTAAGGACAAAAGCTGACATCACCGCCATCCAAGAAATGCGTTGGACGGGGCAAGGCAAACAATGTCTGGGGCCTTGCGACGTCTACTACAGCTGCCATGTAAAGGAGCGCAAATTCGGAGTTGGATTTGTGGTGGGAGAGAGACTCCGTCGCCGAGTACTGTCGTTCACCCCGGTGGACGAGCGTCTAGCCACAATCCGCATCAAAGCGAGATTCTTCAACATCTCGCTCATCTGCGCCCATGCCCCGACGGAAGAGAAGGATGAGGCATCCAAGGATCTCTTCTATGAGCGCTTGGAGCGCACGTACGAGCGCTGCCCCCGTCATGATATCAAAATCGTGCTTGGCGACTTCAATGCCAGGGTGGGCAAAGAAGGGATCTTTGGAACCACCGTCGGAAAATTCAGCCTCCACGACGAAACGTCCGACAACGGATTGAGGCTGATCGACTTCGCCGGGGCCCGAAACATGGTAGTATGCAGTACTAGGTTCAAGCATAAAAAGATCCATCAAGCTACCTGGCTGTCTCCGGATCGAAAAACGAGAAACCAAATCGATCATGTTGTGATAGACGGAAGGCACGCTTCCAGTGTTTTAGACGTACGCACACTCCGAGGCCCAAACATCGACTCGGACCACTATCTTGTTGCAGCCAAGATACGCACCCGCCTCTGTGCAGCAAAAAATGTGCGCCCAAATATGCAAGGAAAGCTTAACGTCGAAAAGCTGCAATCACAACAGACAGCCAGCGCTTTCGCTACTCGACTCTCACACCTGCTCTCAGAGAGCACTCTTCAACAAACCGACATATGCGAGCAGTGGAACCACATTTCCCGCTCATTAAGTACCGCCGCCGAAGAAGTAGTCGGATTTCAGCGAGCCCGAAAGAACAACTGGTACGATGAGGAGTGTCAGGAAGCTGCAGAGAAAAAAGATGCCGCCTACAGGGCCACGCTGCGATCGGGCGCAACGCGCGCTATGTGGGACCGCTATAGGGATCTGAAGAGGGAAGCGAGACGTATTTGCCGCAACAAGAAGAGAGAGGCAGAAATACGTGAGTGCGAAGAGCTTGAAATGCTGGCCGACAGGAGGAATGCCCGAAAATTTTACCAGAGAGTTAGGCGACTTACGGAAGGTTTAAAGACCGGGGCGCACTCCTGTAAGAACAATAATGGCGACCTAGTAACTGATGTCCAGAGCGTACTTAAATTATGGAGGGAACACTTTTCCGCCCTACTAAATGGTAGCAGCACGGAAAGTTGTGGAGAAGAAGAACCCGAGCCCGCAGTCGATGATGACGGAGTCGACGTTCCACCGCCTGACTATGACGAGGTACGTATAGCAATAACGCGGCTGAAAAACAACAAAGCCGCTGGAGCTGACAGCCTGCCAGCTGAGCTATTCAAGTACGGCGGCGAGGAGTTGATAAGGTGCATGCATCAACTCTTGTGCAGAATATGGTCAGATGAACGCATGCCCGACGACTGGAATTTAAGTGTGCTCTGCCCAATCCACAAGAAAGGTGACCCCGCCATTCGCGCCAACTACCGCGGGATCAGCCTTCTAAGCATAGGTTACAAGGTCTTATCGAGCGTATTGTGTGAAAGACTGAAGCCCACCGTCAATGAACTGATTGGGCCTTATCAGTGTGGCTTTAGACCTGGCAAATCCACCATAGACCAGGTATTCACAATACGCCAAATCTTGGAAAAGACCCGCGAGAAAAGGATCGACACTCACCACCTATTTGTCGACTTTAAAGCCGCTTTTGACAGCACTAAAAGGAGTTGCCTATACGCCGCTATGTCTGAATTTGGCATCCCCTCAAAACTCATACGGCTGTGTAAAATGACGTTGAGCAATACCACCAGCTCCGTCAGAATTGGAAAAGACCTCTCCGAGCCGTTCGCCACAAAACGGGGTTTCAGACAGGGCGACTCCCTTTCATGTGACTTCTTTAATCTGATGTTGGAGAAGATAATAAGAGCTGCAGAACTGAACCGCTCAGGAACAATTTACTACAAGAGCGTGCAATTGCTGGCTTATGCCGATGACATCGACATCATCGGTAACAAAAACCGCGAAGTCTGTTCTGCCTTTTCCAAGTTGGATAGGGAAGCAAAGCGCATGGGTCTGGTGGTAAACGAGGACAAGACGAAGTATCTCCTGTCATCAAACAAACAGTCAGCACATTCGCGCCTTGGCACCCACGTCACTGTTGACAGTTACAATTTCGAGAAAGTAGAGAATTTCGTTTACTTGGGAACCAGCATTAACACCGATAATAATGTCAGCATTGAAATCCAACGTAGAATCACTCTTGCCAACAAGTGCTACTTTGGACTGAGTAGGCAATTCAGGAGTAAAGTCCTCTCTCGACGTACGAAAACCACGCTCTATAAGTCACTCATCATGCCCGTGCTGGTATATGGCGCAGAAGCATGGACAATGACAACATCCGATGAGGCGGCTCTTGGAGTGTTTGAGAGAAAGATTTTGCGGAAGATTTACGGGCCTTTACGCGTTGGCGACGGCGAGTACCGCAGACGATGGAACGATGAGCTGTATGAGCTTTACAACGACATGGACATAGTGCAGCGAATTAAAATACAGCGGCTCCGCTGGCTTGGTCATGTCGTTCGAATGGACACCGACGCTCCAGCTCTGAAAGTATTCAACTCGGAACCCGCTGGTGGTAGCAGAGGAAGAGGGAGGCCCCCACTGCGATGGAAAGATCAGGTGGAGAAGGACTTGGCTTCACTTGGCGTTTCCAATTGGCGTCAGTTGGCACAGAGGAGAAACGACTGGCGTGCTTTGCTGAACTCGGCCAAAATCGCTTAGGCGGTTACAGCGCCAAAAAAGAAGAAGAAGAAGAAGAAGAGAAGACCTGAAAGCATTAAAGCACTCGGCGACATCAGTGCCCGAAAGCTGCTCTTCCCAACTAAACTCGGCAAATAGACTGCCCAGGCTTGCAAAATCACACCGTTTAAAGTTGAAGGCAATTTTATCTACTAAATTTCCAGAGGTTAACTCATAAAATTCTACATTAAGAACCAAACGAACATGATGCATATCCGAGGACGTGACTGGGGGCAACATTTAGACAGATTAAAATTTATATTGTCACTACCAAAGATCAGATCCAACAATCTATCGAGCTTGTTTTTAAATGTGTTAATTTGCAGCAAGTTCCGGCTTAAAATATTATCAACAAAATAAGATTCACAAATAGTTGAGAGATTAGTAGGTGTAGGACCCGAATTACAGTAACTTTGCGACCAATAAAGGTTGCTAAGATTAAAATCCCCTAAAATACAAANTAGCCCTTTAGTATACCAGGGGAGTTTACAGGGCTTACTTTTAATAGCAGGAATATTGAGTAAGCACGTATTATACACCCACAATATAGGAATATTGAGTAAGCACGTATTATGTCCCAGCAATGGGTTGTGCGCTGGGCTTGGGACCCGCCACGTAAAAANCGGCTTAAAATATTATCAACAAAATAAGATTCACAAATAGTTGAGAGATTAGTAGGTGTAGGACCCGAATTACAGTAACTTTGCGACCAATAAAGGTTGCTAAGATTAAAATCCCCTAAAATACAAATATGATTATCACCTAATTTTCTAGTAACTAATGATACAATATTACATGAGTGAGCTCTGTAAAGACTATCAACACTATTTGGAGGAATGTATGAGGCAACTATAAATAATTTATCAGTAAGATTAGAGCCACTTACACTAACACAAGGCTGGTCGAGTAGGGTATCTTCGTTATCCAATGTAACTAACCAAGCGCGATACTTGCGTTGCACCGCAATCAAGACACCGCCCCCCCTTAAGCGACTCGTTTTGATGGAATCTCTATCCTTGCGAAATACAGCGAACAGATTTGAGTCAAAAAATTCTGAGTCAAAAAAATCATTGTTTAACCACGTTTCAACAATCACGAAAACATCGAAGTCCACCTGCGAGCTAAAGCGTTTAACTGCACACGATTTCGTTCTCAGCCCGAAGCATTTTGGAAGTAAATATTTAAGTGCCTTCTTTGAGATGAGTTAACTACATTAGCTACTGCACTTGTTGTTGTTTAGCATCTTTTATAAAAAAAATGGACGTACATTTACTCCAACTGGCTAAAGATCAGATGACAAAATATTCGAGTAGATCGAGTATGGAGCTCCAAGCTTGAAATTTACTCTCGTAATAGACTTTAGATCAGCATCATTTTTTACCAACTTGTAGCATAACAGTTGGCCCTTACTGATATTAGCATGTTTAGATACATACTTAACTATGCTATTAGCAGTGACTGATGACCCAAATGAGGATAAATGCAGCCACCTCATACGAGCAGCAACTTTAAGTTCAGTATTTGCGTTGGTACCAACAATATTCCGTCGAGTAGCTCGCCTATTAACTGGCGTTGTAGCATTATTAATCTGAGAATTATTAATCTGAGAAGACAAATTTTTAGCTGCAGCAGATTCAGACTCTTGTTCAGAATTTAACATCGAGGCGTAAAAGTTGAAAGACGAAGAAGTCGGAGCAGACAAAGTTGCATTAGCACCAACAATAGCATTAGCACCAACACCAACAGCGGCAATAAGATAGCATTCCGTAGAAAATTTGGTAGACGAATAAGTAGGGCATTGTTTATCAGCAGCAGCAAGCGAAAGTGCGGGCATGACAGAATCCACAGAAGCAGCAGCGCCAGCAGTAGCAGTAGCGTTAGCAGCGTCGTCAACGGCGTCAATTGAAGTAGGAGCGGCAGACGAAGTAGTAGATGGAGTGAGAGTGAGAGGGCAACCGTTATGCACAATAGACAAGTAAGTATCAGCAATGTTTACAGCAGGCACGACGTTAATTGGCATATCTTGCATTTTGCGAAGCTCATCTTGGAGACTATCAACCTTTTCAAGTAAGATGTGTTTCTCATCAAACAAAGATTGAAGCAAAGAGATCACTCGTGCATTCTCAGCTCTGAGCCCAACAATTTCGTTGAGAACAACACTGAGGGTAGACTCCAACTCATTGCTATTCGAATGCCCTTTTAGTTTGTTTTTCTGAGCTCCAGCCGACTCGCCAGGCAGCGGTTGTTGTTTTACTGGAACATTCTGATGGGCATCGAGAGCAGCAGAGACATCCACAGCCGACAAAGGCTTGGTCGCGGNGGAGCAGCAGAGACATCCCTGCAAAAATCGCGACTACTCCATGCATGCGATTAAAGAGTACTCCCTTAAGATGAAGGAGTACTCCAAAATTAACCACAATTCATATAAAAAATATGGTCCAATTAACATTGCCATGTCCTAGGGCAGGACCATATACGCCATCCCTGCATTACATCAGAGTAGCACAAAACTACTCCAACATATTAACAATGGTATTGTTGTTATATTTTTTCGTTTGGACACGCNCCAACATATTAACAATGGTATTGTTGTTATATTTTTCGTTTGTACACCCTTTTGTTCCTCACTTCTCAAATGCTTTTTCAAAATAAATAAAAACCAAAACCAAAAATTAAAAATCACATGTTGCCTCTGACGGCAATCGAACCCGAACATACTGGGAGCTAACAACTAACAGCCAGCATCTCTACACGTTCAGCTACAGCCAGACATGGAAATGTGCTTTCAAACGCTCAACTTCAATCACATTTCGTTAAAACGCGAGCAGTGATCGGGTAACAAACAATAAGCTGGCGCAGAGACACGAGTTGGTCCGCTACAGCATGACAGAGGAACACTTTTGTAAGTACTCCAATATACCACAAATAGACTACAAGGTCCAACGATTTTTGCAGGGATCCACAGCCCACAAAGGCTTGGTCGCGATGTGGGTTGGAGGCGGAGAGCGAAAAGAGTCCCGCCGAACTTTAGTATAAGATGACCAGCAAAATACACGATCGGTTTTATGCAAAAAGTCAACATCGGCTTCCGATAAATTAACACATTTTAAAGGAAAAAATTCTTTACATTTAACGCACTGAATTTGCTGGCGACCACGGTCGACCGTTTGCTTTCACGTACAAGACATGCTTTACATGTTCAAGTAAAATTACAATATCATTTAACTTTCGCAAAAAAAAACATATACACGGCAATAATACAGAGCTTAGCGTAGACACGTCTGAACGGCTCAGCGATTACTTTAATAATGTCAGCATTGAAATCCAACGCAGAATCACTCTTTCCAACAAGTCCTCTCTCGACGTACAAAAACCACGCTCTATAAGTCACTCATTATGCCCGTGCTGGTATATGGCGCTGAAGCATGGATAATGACAACATCCGATGAAGCGGCTCTTGGAGTGTTCGAGAGAAAGATTTTGCGGAAGATTTACGGGCCCTTACGCGTTGGCGACGGCGAGTACCGCAGACTATGGAACGATAAGCTGTATGAGCTTTACAACGACATAGACACAGTGCCGCGAATTAAAATACAGCGGCTCCGCTGGCTTGACCATGTCGTTCGAATGGACACCGACGCTCCAGCTCTGAAAGTATTCAACTCGGAACCCGCTGGTGGAAGCAGAGGAAGAGGGAGGCCCCCACTGCGATGGAAAGATCAGGTGGAGAAGGACTTGGCTTCACTTGGCGTTTCCAATTGGCGTCAGTTGGCACAGAGGAGAAACGACTGGCGTGCTTTGCTGAACTCGACCAAAATCGCTTAGGCGGTTACAGCGCCAAAAAAGAAGAAGANGTTGGTTATGGTAGGAAATTTTGGTAGGGGAAAAAATATTTCTGTGGCAACACTGAAGCCTACGTATACAACAAAAACTAGTAAATGCGATTAACTTTAAAGAGGACGTGGACAACACAAACAATGTTTGTGAAGCTGTAATTAACATTAAATATAAAAAAGAGCAAAGGATTAGAATTTTATAATATTGTGCAAAAATACACGATCGGTTTTATGCAAAAAGTCAACATCGGCTTCCGATAAATTAACACATTATAATGGAAAAAATTCTTTACATTTAACGCACTGAATTTGCAGGCGACCACGGTCGACCTTTTGCTTACACGTACAAGGCATGCTTTACATGTTCAAGTAAAATTACAATATCGTTTAACTCGCAAAAAAAAACATATACACGGCAATAATACACAGCTTAGCGTAGACACGTCCGAACGGCTCAGCGATTACTTTAATAATGTCAGCATTGAAATCCAACGCAGAATCTCTCTTTCCAACAAGTGCTACTTTGGACTGAGTAGGCAATTCAGGAGTAAAGTCCTCTCTCGACGTACGAAAACCACGCTCTATAAGTCACTCATCATGCCCGTGCTGGTATATGGCGCTGAAGCATGGACAATGAAAACATCCGATGAAGCGGCTCTTGGAGTGTTCGAGAGAAAGTTTTTGCGGAAGATTTACGGGCCTTACGCGTTGGCGACGGCGAGTACCGCAGAGTATGGAACGATGAGCGAGTGCAGCGAATTAAAATACAGCGGCTCCGCTGGCTTGACCATGTCATTCGAATGGACACCGACGCTTCAGCTCTGAAAGTATTCAACTCGGAACCC
>NW_016157360.1:8850-18509 GCF_001687245.7 Rhagoletis zephyria | reverse complement strand
CAGTTACAATTTCGAGAAAGTAGAGAATTTCGTTTACTTGGGAACCAGCATTAACACCGATAATAATGTCAGCATTGAAATCCAACGTAGAATCACTCTTGCCAACAAGTGCTACTTTGGACTGAGTAGGCAATTCAGGAGTAAAGTCCTCTCTCGACGTACGAAAACCACGCTCTATAAGTCACTCATCATGCCCGTGCTGGTATATGGCGCTGAAGCATGGACAATGAAAACATCCGATGAAGCGGCTCTTGGAGTGTTCGAGAGAAAGTTTTTGCGGAAGATTTACGGGCCTTACGCGTTGGCGACGGCGAGTACCGCAGAGTATGGAACGATGAGCGAGTGCAGCGAATTAAAATACAGCGGCTCCGCTGGCTTGACCATGTCATTCGAATGGACACCGACGCTTCAGCTCTGAAAGTATTCAACTCGGAACCCACTGGTGGAAGCAGAGGAAGAGGGAGGCCCCCACTGCGATGGAAAGATCAGGTGGAGAAGGACTTGGCTTCACTTGGCGTTTCCAATTGGCGTCAGTTGGCACAGAAGAGAAACGACTGGCGTGCTTTGCTGAACTCGACCAAAATCGCTTAGGCGGTTACAGCGCCAAAAAAAGAAGAAGCTGTGTTTTAGTTTTACGAAATGTTATGTTATCTATGTTTTTAATAAATTTGATATTGAAAAAAATATGAATATATATATATATTAAAATCTAAATAACAATGTTTGGTAGGTTTTGGTTGGTTATGGTAGGAAATTTTGGTAGGGGAAAAAATATTTCTGTGGCAACACTGAAGCCTACGTATACAACAAAAACTAGAAAATGCGATTAACTTTAAAGAGGACGTGGACGACACAAACAATGTTTGTGAAGCTGTAATTAACATTAAATATAAATAAGAGCAAAGGGTTAGAATTTTATAATATTGTGCAAAAATACTTAAATGGTGCTAATGTTTATCGTGTGATCAATGATTGTTAACAATATTTATGTGAACTAGTGTTCGCCCAGCGGTTGAAATTCAACCTCTAAATTAAGGGGAGTTGAGGCGAATTGAGCTGAGTCGGTTTGAGTTGAGTTGAGATGAGCTGAGTTGAGTTAAGGTGAGGTGGATTGAAGTGAAGTGAGTATAGATATGTTAAGAAGAGTTAGGGAGAGTTGAGCCGAGTTGAGATGAGTTGTGGTAAGAAATGGTGAGTTCAGGTGAAATAACAATAGTTGGGGTGAGTTGAGTGAAGGGGAGTTGAACTTAGCACTTAGCATAACATTACATAACATAGCATAACATAACATAGCATAGCATAGCATAACATTACATAACATAACATAGCATAACATAACACAACATAACAGGCATAACATAACATAGCATAAAATAAGAGCATAAAATAACATAATATAGCATAACATAACATAACGTGCCGTAACATAACATATCTCATTCTTCACTTTTATCTCCTTTTTTATCTCTAGCTCTATCTCTATCTTTATCTTTGTCTCTATCGTTTTTATCTTTATTTATATCTTGTTTATTTTTATATTATATTTATATTTATCTCTTCATTTGCATCTCTCTCTTTATCTCTTCCTATACTTGTTCTTGATCTTTATCTCCATTTTTTTTTCATCTACATATTCACCCCCACCACTGTTATTATAGTTATTAATTACTTAAATCTGCCTCCTTGTCTTTATCTTTAGGTTTATTTACTTTTATTTTAGTATTTGCTTTTATCCCTTTCTTCTACATACACTTAGGTCTCTTTTTATGCGGATTTGAATTTATGCGGTTTTTCAAACAATTTTTTCGCTGCAGCGATTTTGCTTTTTTGAGAGTTGCTTTTTTTCAGTGTGTAAGAGAAAGAGTTTCACGTGGCGAGTGCTTTTTCTAATTCGGTGATTCCCCGTTTTGGTTGTAACGGGTGATTTTTTAAGAGCTTGATAACTTTTTTTTTAAAAAAAACGCATAAAATTTGCAAAATCTCATCGGTTCTTTATTTGAAACGTTAGATTGGTCCATGACATTTACTTTTTGAAGATAATTTCATTTAAATGTTGACCGCGGCTGCGTCTTAGGTGGTCCNCACATACAAGAGTGAACGCTTTTTCTATCTTATATTTGTGTTGGCTTCATTATGACGTGAGTGTTAAGTAAGTCAAGGTGCAACGGAAAACATCGCGCAATTTTTTATAAAATTAAATTTAAAATTTAGCTTTTTGCTTTTTGAAAGGTAATTATAATTTTTAGGTTTTTTTTCTTTTCTAATTTTATCTTTTCAAAACTTATTAGAAAGAATTTTGATGCAATGAATTCCAAAGAGAGGAAAAGACAATCGACTTCTCTAGAAACGAAAATTGCAATTTTGGACCGCATTAGAAAAGGCGACAGATATGTAGGGATAGGAGGAGACTTCAAGCTTCGTGAATCTTCAGTTAGAGCAATAAAAATTAATGAAGAACAAATTATAAAATCTGGGGTTTCTGGCACCGATATCACTGTAAAGTATTCATCCTATTCGCGTGATCCTCTGCTAGAAAAAATGGAGCGAGCTCTGATGATATGGATTGGGGACCTAACATCAAAAAGTATTCCTGTGAGCGGTTATGTAATTGTTGAAAAGGCGCTAAAATTTTACGAAAATTTAAAAATGTCAGAATCATCATCTTCTACGTCCCACGGAAACAAGACATTTTCCGCAAGCAAAGGCTGGCTAGGTGGACTTTTTAAAAGAAATCAACTTCATAACATACAAATTAGAGGCGAAACATCATCAGGCGACGAGAAGACAGCAAAAGAATATCCAGAAAAATTGAAGAAGATCATAGAGGATGGAGGCTACTCAGCAGACCAGGTATTTAATGCAGATGGGACGGGCTTATTCTAGAAAAAAATGCCAAGTCGCACTTACATAGCAAAATCAGAAAAACGGGCCAGTGGTTTCAAAGCTAACAAAGAAAGAATAACTTTCCTGCTCTGCAGCAATGCATCAGGAGATAAAATGCTAAAACCTCTGGTAGTCAATAAATTCTTAAGACCACGTGCCCTTAAAGGTAAGGATCTTAAAAACCTACCAGTGCATTGGATGGCAAACAAAAAGGGATGGGTGACCGCAGCAGTATTTACCGAATGGTTTAACAAATGCTTTGTTTCTGAGGTGGAGGCCTACATGAACGAAAAATCCCTGGTATTTAAAGTTATCTTAATTATTGACAATGCTCCAGGCCATCCAGTAATTGAGCATCCCAATGTCAAATTAGTATTTCTTCCACCCAATACTACAAGCCTTATCCAGCCTTTGGATCAAGGCATAATTTCTAAGTTTAAAAAATATTATATCAAGGGTTCCTATCAGTACGTTTTAAACAAATTTGAAAATGCAGATGATACATTAATGGAATTGTGGAAGAAGTTTTCCATTCTTGATTGCTTTGTCCAAGCTACATCTGCCGTTGGAAGTCTAAGAAAACAGACATTAAATGCACGTTGGAAGAAAGTCTGGCCTGAGTATGTAGAAAACGAAGGCGATATTGAAGAACAAGGACTTATGGAAGAAATAATAGCTACGGTCCATCAAATCGGAGGAGAAGGTTTCGATATTTTCAACAATGATGGTGTCAATGAATTGTTGGCGGACGTGCCTTTGTCTGATGAAGACATTATTGAAAAGACCTTAACGGAGGTAGAAAATGCTGATGGTGATAGCGATTACGAAATTGTTTCTAGTCTTACGTCAAAATCGATTTCAGAATTTCTCCAAACGTGGGATACTTTACAAGAAAAAATTTTGATATACGAGCCTGACACGGAAAAAGCTTTAAAAATAAATCAAGATTTAAATCGCCTTATGTCTGGTTATCGAGAGCAGCAGAAACAGTTGAAAAATGTAGCTTCTCAACAGAAAATCACATAATTTTTTACAAGTGTAGACAAGACCGCTGATGTAAATTTGAAGGATCTATAAGTGATGACAGCGGTTCTCCAATAACTGAAAGGCGCAAAAGACCACGTATTAGCAGCGATTCTGATAATTAGCTTGCCTTGGTATCCTTAAATAATTCATGTATTTATTGTGGTATTTTTTGTTCTTGTTTATAATACGGATACAATTTTATTTATTTTAAATGGATTACTAAGTTTTGATGTAAAGAAATAAATTGATTTGTTTTGTTTAATATTGCCTCACTGTTTTTATATGCGGTTTTCGGAATTTTTTACATGGGTTATCTGAATTTATGCGGTTTTTGAAAAAGCTGGAATGCATCCTCTGTTTCTGTATGAAAGTAAAGAACTTTTTTATGCGGATTTTTTTATACGGTTTTCTGAGGAACGCATATACCGCATAAAAAGAGACCTAAGTGTACTCAACTTTACCTTCTTCCTTGCATGAATCTATGTAAATCTACATACAATTTTTCCTAAACTGCTGCTTAATACTTTTCTTTAACTCAGTATCAATATTAAAGCATACATTTAGGAGTCATTTCCGCCCTAACCGTGTACATGTATGGCATTTGTATTGGTGTAACTTTTGAATTGATTTTGCGCTTTATTTTAAACTAATTTGAAATTTGATTAGCTCGCTGCACATCATCATCAAAATACCTCTCTAATGATATATAATTCTCTCTACCTTAGAAGTATAGTTTAGCCGTAAAAGGGGTGTAAAGAAAACATGCTTGCCTATTTATACGGGGTGTCCCAGAAGTAACGTGCCAAACTTCAGGGGAAGGTAGGTGGGGGAGTGAGCTCTCTGATAAACCAAAAATGTTCAGGAAAAAGTGTCACCGGTTTTGAAATATTTACATTTTATTGAATTTAAAAAAAATCGTGCCTTTTCATATATTTTCTTTAACTGCATCTACAAACCAGGCTATACTTAATAAATTTTTTATGTAAAATACTTCCATACTCAAATGCAATGAAGTTAAAATATATTAAGGAACCATCATAAAATTAGGACTATTTTGGGATTTTTAACTTTTTGATATGTTCTTCCCCAACTTTGACTATCTCTGGTGAAAAAAATGTACTGAGCTATAACTTTACATTACATAAAAAAATTGCTCATTCAATAAAGATTTCAGAAAGGTGCCACTCTTACTGTTGCGAATAGAAACAAAAAGTTATAGGCGGTTTTGTTGGCAAAAGACTGAGACACGCAAGAATGTATTTAATAGATTTAAATTTAAGTTGCTCTTGTTACCGACCAATGACATGCTAAATAGTACAAAGGTACATTATTACCTGCTCCAGACATTATTTTATGTTACTTACCGGAATTCGGACTAGAGTCTATAGCAAGGGCTATATCCATCAATATTTTTTGTGAAGGATGGGTTCACGTGAAAGGAAATATACATGAGTTGTTTGAAGAAAAATGTATTCATTTATTGATGAAATATGCTCAAATTGGCGACCTTCTACTCTAACACAAGCTCGGCACCTTTTAGGAAAAGAGGGTTTCTATTCGAAACAGTAAGAGTGGCACCTTTCTGAAATCTTTATTAAATTTTTTTATGTAATGTAAAGTTATAGCTCAGTACATTTTTTTTCACCAGAGATAGTCAAAGTTGGGGAAGAAAATATCAAAAAGTTAAAACTTCCAAAATAGTCCTGATTTTATGAAGGTTCCTTAATATATTTTAGCTACATTGCATTTGAGTATGATAAGCAACTGACAGGAAGTATTTTGCATAAAAAATTTACTAAGTATAGCCTGGTTTGTAGATACAGTTAAAGAAAATGCATGAAAAGGCACGATTTTTTTTTAATTAAAAAAAATGTAAATATTTCAAAAACGGTGACACTTTTACCTGAGAATTTTTTGTTTATCAGAGAGCTTAAAACGTTGTAGCGAAGCGTTTTTCTTTAAGGCCCCTGCTCTGCTGTTTCTATACTGGGGTATAGTCGCCGTGCCCAGGATCCGTTATAATAAATTTATATTTAGGGATGCAAACGATGCATCGATATTTTTCAAACATCGATAATATCGGCTCAAAATTCGATGTTTGCAATCGATGTTTACAATTTCCTAAAATAGCTAAATTGACGATACATCGATGCCAGTTTCAGCGATGTTTTAACATAAACTTATGCTCCTAACATTTTTTTACTGGCCATGAATTTTACTACTTATTCGTTTGAGGAACATTCAGAAATTTCGAGTTTACTCTTATCTTTCGATATTAAAAATGCCTACTTAGTCATTAAAAAAGAACCGGTATCCCGTTGAAATTTTAACGAAATTGGGCATTAGAATTTTAGGCTTAGCGAACTTACGACGGCATGCATTTCTATTCTATATATAGGAAGGGTAAAGGAATGGTAAATAAATACAGGGAAATACACCCATATGTAAGTATTTTTCTAATTGAATTACAGAGAGTTTGAATTGAAATATATTAAATTTTCCTTTTAATGTGACTACATGCTAACAAAGTTTTAAACTATCGATATATCGTTGTTTTTCTGGTGATGTATTTTAGCATCGATGTTCGTTTTTCCGATGCATCGAAACATCGATGTTTCGATGTTACTCCCCAAAATTTGCTTTCTTATTTATATTGCGGGGCCTTTGCAAATAGTACTTCATTTTTGCTTTATTCCTTCCTATTCTCTAAAATATGGTAATCTTATCTTCCAAAATATGGTGTGGGTAACGGTATACACATTCCTAACGGTGCCCGCAGTCAGGCGAGGTCAGCGCACGAATTCTGCGCACCCCTGTCGCAATGGGCGCTCTCTGTTGACGGACGTCGGCATTACTATGCCGGTGCTCTGCTGCTGTGATCTTCCGTTGGGCGAGCGGACATTGCCGTTACTTGGGCTCACGTTGGACTGTAGTTTGGCGGCACTCTACACTTGAACAGCCGAGCCTTGTATGGCGAACCATTTACAAGTCAAGCGCTCTTCACTAATAGCTGTTCGGTCACGGGCACAGCTCCGTGCTGAATGACCCGTATGTTGCTAAAATTGAAGGTACACAACATGTGTTCGCCAAATACGGCACGCCATCAATGTCAAATAAAATTGAATTGGTGCGTTTGTATAACACCTGTTAGAGATAGTCATAAACATCCATAGGATACTATCATTATAAAAAATGTTTTTCATTTGTTATCTATACTGATATATCTAAAATATAAAAATCGGTGTTAGTGGTCGAACTCCTCCTAAACGGCTTGACAGATAATTATAAAATTTTTTGTGCATATATGGTAGGGATGATAATCGGATGTAAAGTATATTTCATACCGCTAGATGCAGGGGGCGTGGCACCTCACATACAAACTGAATTTTTCACACTGCATATCTCTGAAAGTGTTCATGGTAGAGTACTCGAACATGGTATGGAGATATATGCAAACAATCGCATACTCATGGAGAAATTATTGCCAAAGAGGGCGTGGCACCTCCCATACAAACCGAATTTTTCATACTGCATATCTCTGAAAATGTTGATGGTAAAGTACTCGAACATGGTATGGAGATATATGCAAACAATCGCATACTCATGGAGAAATTATTGCCAAAGAGGGCGTGGCACCTCCCATACAAACCGAATTTTTCATACTGCATATCTCTGAAAATGTTGATGGTAAAGTACTCGAACATGGTATGGAGATATATGCAAACAATCGCATACTCATGGAGAAATTATTGGCAAACGGGGCGTGGCACCTCCCATACAAACCGAATTTTTCATACTGTAGGTATATCTCTGGAAGTGTTCATGGTAGAGTATGGTATGGAAGTGGCCATGAAGAAAAATTGGGGCTATTAGAAAAATGGGCGTGGCACATCTTATACAAACCAAATTTTTCATACTGCATATCCCGGAAAATGTGCATGGAAGAGGACTCGCACATGGTATGGAGATAAACGAAAGCAATTGCATACTCATGGAGAAAAATGGCGGCTATTGGAAAAGGGGGCGGCGCACCTCCCATACAAACCGAATATTTCATACTGAATACCTCTGGCAATGTTCACGATAGAGTACTGGAATTTGGCGATAAATTTTTTATTTTAGAATTTTTGGTAAATTTGTATGTTTCACCGATTTGAATTAAATTTTTTGGAGTGAAACTTCTTAGGCGGCGGTATCGCAAAAATGGAGAGTAAAAGTTTTAAAACTGAAAACGTTACATGAGTGAGAAGGAAGATATAGGTAGTATAGGGAAGGGGAAAAGAGAAATAAAGCGACGCATGACGGGTACGAGTACCTACATTTGTATATATGTATGTTTGAATGCACGTATGTATGTATACATATATATGTATGTATGAACGAACTCATTGCGCATTTCAGCTCTGCCGCTACCAAGTAATATACATATGTATCATTTAAGGCCCGTCCACATAGAACTTTGGCGTTGCGTTGGCGTTGGCGTCGCTTCAACAGCTGACTATGAATACATGAATTCAAATGCAGCCGTCCACATAGCCAAAATTCGACAACGCTCACGCCAACACAAAGCAAAAAGATGGCCAACTCTCATCTTTTCGCGTGCGTCGCTCGTCAGCTGTTGCAAATAAATAAAATTATGTGAAATATTTTCCTTTTTAATCAAGTGCGGGCAAGAAATATCGTTTTTAATGCAATTATTGATATGAAATATTAATTTATCTGTCGTTAGTATATTAATGTAGTGGCCCAAGCATTCGCTGCCAAGCGCTCATTGTAGCAAGCATACTTTTAACGTGCGTTCTGTCAAACCAACGCCAACGCCAAAGCTAACACGAAAGTTCTATGTGGACCGGCCTTTACAAGCGTGCTTCGCGTAACTACATCCACTCGTACATATGTACATATGTTTGTATGGATATATTTATGATGAAGCAAACGGGCTTCAAACGGGTTGATGTACTGATGGGCATATGTATGTAATGTTTTCATGTATGTACATATGTTTGAATGGTTGTATATATATTTGTACGTATGTACATATGTTTGTGTATGTACATATGTTTGCGTACATGTATATATGCACATATGTAGTACAAACGAAAACAAATCTAATAAGCTGCTCGTTGATATAAATGCGAACTGTACTGATTGGCAAAAATTATCAGGCGTGTTCTGCAAATCGTTTTCGTTTTCAAATCGTTTGAAATGTCCTGTAAATCGTTCTGTTTTTTTTCGAACATGAGCAAATCGTTTTTCACCCTGTTCTGGGAATCGAAATCGTTAAAATTTTCCCGTTTTATATTCGTCAACTTAAATGATATTAAAAATAAAATGTTAATAAGCCACAATAACATTGACAAATACAGGGATGGGCGTTTTTGAATGAATTTTTATTCAAATAAAAAATAAAATTTTATTCATAATTTTTATAATTTTGAATGACGAATAAATTTTTATTCTTTATTCAAACATTTTCGAATGATGAATAAATTTTTATTCTTTATTCAAACACTTTCGAATGATGAATANATATGTATAAATAAAGCAAGCGTGCTTCGCGTAACTAATGGGTGATTTTTTTGAGGTTAGGATTTTCATGCATTAGTATTTGACAGATCACGTGGGATTTCAGACATGGTGTCAAAGAGAAAGATGCTCAGTATGCTTTGACATTTCATCATGAATAGACTTACTAACGAGCAACGCTTGCAAATCATTGAATTTTATTACCAAAATCAGTGTTCGGTTCG
>NW_016157360.1:0-6136 GCF_001687245.7 Rhagoletis zephyria | reverse complement strand
CAAATACATAGTTTAGGAAGAGCCTGCCTGAAACTATACAAAAAAGCAAATATGGAAATGAATGTATAGAATTGACAACAACAACCACGCTGTCGAGTTTAAATAGCGGCAAATCAGCTGCACTTGATAGTAGTTGGTTGAATAAGGAAAATGAATTAGCAACAAGAGTTTACGGGATGTACATAGCTCAGGGGTTAATGCTTCTGACTTTGAACATCGAATGCGCAGGTTCGATCCCTGCTGAAGTCTAGAAAAAAGAAGTCTGATGAAGAGATGTGGTGATCTCCGAAATAGATGCTATGACTTCTACCGCTTAGACTTTGTTGCTTTTTCATTTTTTCCTAATAAACAATCGTGGTACAAAGCTCAATAAAAAATAAAAAAAAGAAAATAAAAAAAAAAAAATATTAAAAATTAAATGATAGCGGTTTGGAAGTCTAATAAGTGTTTTGTTGAAATAATATTTATAACAATGTAAGTCCTTACTCAAATTAGCTGCTTATGTGTAAATTTAAGTTGTTATTTCAAAACTTTAGGGGAAAACAAAAACTCCAAGCAAGAGCTAATTTTAGTTCAATTCATGGAATCTCATCCAAATCTGGCAAAGAATTTTTCGAAGGGCGACAGAGTTGCTGTTGAAGAAATATGGAAGGAATTGACCACATTGCTGAATGCAGAACGGCCTCCCTAGAAGAACGTTAATGGATAGAAAAAAGCAAGTTCTATTTAATCAAGTATTAAAATGAATGTAAGTTAAGCTGTTTTTCTAGATATGGTCTGACTGGAAGGCATGCATCCGTAAAAAGGTTGACCATAACAATTTGGAATCCAGGACAATAGGAGGTGGCCCCTTTAATAAACATGTATTAACGCCCAACGAAGAATGTGTTGCCAGAACTTGCGGAATTTTCGTGGCTGTGGGGAGCATTAATCATTCCAGAAGTTTTGGAGCCGAAGAAAGCTGCATCGCCAGTGAGTCGGAGGAAGAACGTCCGCAAACAAGTAGGGAAGCCGTGGCTACCCCGAGAGCAGCAAAAAGGCCACGAGCCTCCGAAACACAAGACTGGCTCCAGACATGCATGCCAACACAAGCCTCTTGCATGGAAAGAATTTCAACCAGGTTGGATGACGTTTGCAAAAGCCACCAAAAAATTGCAAAATCGCATGAAGGGGAAAGGGACGATATTCGACGACTTTGTCTTGCTGTTGAAAAGCAAAATGAGTTGATGGCAGAGCAAAATCGGTTGAAAGCGCAAAGCTTGGAGGAAAAAAGAACGCATCACATCAGAATGGAGCAGTTGCAACATGAAAAATTTAAAATAAAAATGAAAATGCTTGAGACAGAGTCGTCAAAGTGAATTCAAACTCCATATCGACACCTGAGTGGAAGATCGACCTATCTCGGCAGCCAGTTCGAAAACGCCCTATCTCAGAAAACTTTTCAAGAACGCCCTGCTTCATAAAATGATTGAAGAACGCACTATTTCAGAATTTTATTGAAACACTCCCTATACGAATTTTTTTGAACAACACCCTATTTGAGAATTCGGTTCAAAAATGCCCGATCTCAGCACATTTTCAATATATTTTCAGCTGAGATAAGGTGTTTCTGAACCGAATTTTGAGGTAGGGCGTTCTTCAACCAAATTCTGAGATAAGGTGTTTTTCAATAAAATTCTATAATGGTATTCAATACAATACCATTATAAACGGGGCACAATAGACTAGAGGTCACATCTCCTGGTAAACCTTAAACTTACTGGCCCACCGATATAAAGAAGATACCAGACCTAATAGATTTCGCTATTACAAGAAACATATACAGAAATAACATAACAGCAGAAACTATACCTGAACTATCATCCGATCACTCCCCTATATTAATAAAACTATATGAACAGACCCAAAATATCGAGATTGAGCCTCGTCTAACTTCAAATAACACCAACTGGCTTAAATATAAAAAGTACATCAGTAGTCACCTTAAATTAAACGCTGCACTTAACTGCGAGCGTGATATAGACTCACTTGTTGAACATTTTAAAGAAACCTTTACTTCAGCCGCTGGCCTGGCAACACCAAATCAAGTGCAAATACCACCTACGCATACATCAGTTACAAATACCGAAATAGAAAAACTTGTGGCAGAAAAGCGGCGCCTAAGAAGACAGTGGCAGAGCCATCGCTCACCAACCTCACAGCTACTCTATAAAGCTGCCAGTAGAAAACTTAAACAAGTACTCAAACGTGCAGAGGACCGCAACTTGCAAAGGTACATTAAGAAGCTTTCCCCGAATTCTACTGAAAGATACTCTCTATGGAAATCGCTAAAATACTTCAAACCACCAGTGGCTACAGAAATGCCAATTAGGAACCAATGTGGAACCTGGGCTCGTAGTGAGCAGGAGAGAGCCGAGGGTTTTTCACACCATTTAAAGAATGTGTTTCAGCCAAACTGTCCAACGAACAACTTCAGGCTGCCACGGCTAACCAAAAATACAAATGAGCTATACACACCTAGCAAGACGAACTCTTTAGAAGTAAAAGCTAAGGTAAAGCAGCTTAATCCAAAGAAATCGCCGGGTGCTGATTTTATAACTCCGAAAATGCTAATAGATCTACCGAATGTTGCACTAGCAATTCTTTCTGACCTTTTCAACGCTATCCTCAAATTCGGTTACTTTCCGAAATCGTGGAAAAGGTCGAACATAATCATGATAGCCAAACCTGGAAAAGACGCAACACAGCCGTCCTCATACAGACCAATAAGCTTACTGCCCCGTCTTTCCAAAGTATTCGAAAAAGTACTCCTATCAAAGATATCTCCCTTTCTCCATGAACGCAATTTAATAACAGCACACCAATTTGGCTTCCGAGAAAAACAAGGTACAATTGAACAAGTTAATCGAATTAGAAATGAAATCAGAAGGACATTTATTTATTTATTTATTTGGTCTACAGAAAAATGTTTTCTTACAGACAAATGAGAATAGAACATTTAGATACATAGTAATTTATAATAATAATAATAATAGTAATAACAGCATAAAATAGCAGGTTTGGTAGCTGGCGAGGCCTAGTCTTCAGTCTACTTTTGTGTGCGGCGGGTGGAAAGACCTAGTTTCCGCTCCGCGCTGCGGACAGGCTGTTGATCAAGGTCGGTAAGGCCGGGTTTCCGATCCTTGTTCCCGAAGACATTACTTTGTATGTGTGGCAGGCGGAAAGCTCTGGTTTCCGCTCCGCGCTATGAACAAGCTGTTGCACATGGTCGGAAAGAACGAGTTTCCGATCCATGTTCCCGAAGTCATTACTTTGAATGCGTGGCAGGCGGAAAGCTCTAGTTTCCGCTCCGCACTGTGGACAAGCTGTTCAGCATGGTCGGAAAGAACGAGTTTCCGATCCGTGTTCCCGAAGTCATTACTTTGAGTGTGTGGCAGGCGGAAAGCTCTAGTTTCCGCTCCGCGCTGTGGACAAGCTATTGATCATGGTCGGAAAGGCCGAGTTTCCGATCCATGCTCGTATTATCTAACGCGGTCGCGAAAATATACGAAGCCGATTACAGTTGTACTAAGCAGTCATAGATATTGTGTAATTTATCGTTCCCGGTTAAAGATATTAATTTATTTAGTTACAAAAAAGCGATTCACGTTTACGTTTACCTCATAAACTGAACAGAAATACAGTTCACCAGCTGGACGATAAGGTGCAATGTAAGGGTTTTCATGTTATTTATTCAAAATCTCAAGTAAGGTTTTCTTAATGGTAAAATGTGAGTCGGAGGTGTCAAAATAGTCGTAATGCTTATTAAAGTCCTGGCATAGGCAACGAAAATCATCATGCATTCCAAAATTTGTTCTACAAATAGTTAACTTAATGGGCTTGTAATGTCTAGAAGGCCTAGAAGGAATATAAAACGTGATCTGGTTCAGTAGAAAGGGACTATTGACCATCCCGTTCAAGATCTTAATCATGAACAAAACCCCGAGAATCTCTCTACGGCTGTGCAGCGTTCGCAAATTTATGAGGTTCAAGCAGCTTTTGTACGGTGGGAGATTTAATGTCGAATCCCAAGGCAAATTATTTAATGCGAATAATAAGAATTGTTTCTGCACCGACTCGAGTCTGTCAGAGTGCGTTTGATATCTAGGGTTCCATACGACGGACCCGTATTCTAAGATCGGCCTGACTAGGGAGGTGAAGAGAGCTTTAGTGACATAAGGATCCCTGAATTCTTTAGCCCAACGTTTGATGACAGCCCAGACGCCCTTGGCTCTTTTAACTTAAGAGTTTACATGGGACTTGAATTCAAGCTTAGAGTCCCTGGTTACGCCTAGATCGATGAAATTAGTTACCTGATCAAAACTATGTTCAAAAATGTGCTAGCTATATGATTGAAAGGGTTTTCTAGAGAAACACACAAATTTACAATTTTGCAAGTTAAGTGACATAGAATTTACTTCGCACCATTTAAACACATTACTAAGGTCCACCTGTAATTGTTTCCTGTCTCCTGGGGCACCAATGAACTTAAATAACTTAACGTCGTCTGCGTACATTAAGCAATTCGAATACTTCAAAATATTTGGAAGATCGTTGATGAATAAAATAAACAGAAGGGGACCAAGGTGGCTACCTTGAGGTACACCTGGCGTCACATAAATTACACGAGATGAACCTTTTTTAAAGATAACCCTCTGTTTCCTGCCAATTAAATAAGAAGAAAGCCAGCGCATCAGGATTGGAGGGAAACCAATTTTATCAAGTTTGTATATTAGAGTTGAATGAGATACTTTATCAAAAGCCTTGCTGAAATCTGTGTAAATAACGTCAGTTTGATAATTACTTTTGAAACCATTGTTCACATATGTAGTGAATTCAAGAAGGTTTGATACAGTTGATTTACCTTTACAAAAGCGTGATACATCGATAACGGGTGTTATGGAATAAGATAGTTCTTCCGTAACGATTTCTTCAAATAATTTAGGAATGGCATACAGCTTAGCGATTCCCCTATAATTCGCAATATTCGACCTGCTTCCATTTTTATAAAGCGGCAAGATATACAACTCCTTCCACAATGCACTTAAAGTCTTTAAATGCATCTTCATAGCGCTTAAACTTTTCGTTTAGAAGTTTTAACTCCTTACCCAACTCCTGGAAGCCACTTCTGGCGCTCCTAAACATTTTAGAAAGCTCAACTTCGGTTGATCTGCACTTGGGGCAAGACACACAACCAACACGCAACGCAACGCTCTAAGTTGTTTTTATACCCGAGCGCACTTGTGCACAAGAGTATATTAATTTTGTTCAAATAACGGTTGTTTGTAACAGCCAAAACGAATCGAGATAGATATAGACAAATGTATACATAAATGATCAGGATGAAAAAAGAAATCGATTAAGCCATGTCTGTCTGTCCGTCCGTCTGTCCGTGTACACGATAACTCGAGCAAAAATTGAGATATCTCAACGAAACTTGGTATGTAAGTTTCCCTTAATCCAAGGTAGGTTGGTATTGAAAATGGGCGAAATCGGACTGTAACCATTTCCCACTTTCCATATAACGGTAATTTCCAGAAATACGAAAACTGCGATATTTTAGTAACTACTGAAGATAATTCACTCAAAATTGATATTTTCAATAATTTTTAGACGAAAAATAAGAATATTATACATTTTTGGAAAATGGGCGTAGCCACGCCCACTTATGGTTACATGTGTATATCTTGGTAACCGCTGCACCAATTAACCGCTGCATCCCATATAACGGTAATTTAGAGAAATACAAAATCTTCGATAAATCAGTAAATATTGAAGCTAATTTATTCAAAATTGATGTTTGCAACAATTCTTTACCAAGAAATACGCTTATAGTAAAATTTTGTAAAATGGGCGTGGCACCGCCCACTTATGATCACATATATGTATATCGGTAACCGTTCTACCAATTTGTACCAAACTCGGTATGGTTATTGTACTTGCCACATATAAGCAAAGCGTTGAAAATTATTGAAATCGGACTAAATTACGGCCGCTTTTCATATAACGGTAAATTTCAGAAATGCTTGAAACTTCAATATTTCGAAATTTAAGGACGCTAATTTACTCAAAATTGATACACCCCGGCTTACCATCT
>NW_016157359.1:337638-343804 GCF_001687245.7 Rhagoletis zephyria | reverse complement strand
GGTGGTGGCCCGATTACTTATACAAACATACATATACACACTATTTCTAATATTATATTAGATGAACAGCGATAAGCTGGTCTCTAATGATAATTTTTTACAAATTAGTTGAGCAGTGCCAAACTGGTCGCTAAATTTATCAAAATAATATCTACGATTTGATGTTATTTAATTCCGGTGTAAATAATTTAATTTGTTTAAGGTTTATACATTCATGTACTAAACAATCCACGCTCAAAAACTTTTCAAAAAACTCAATTATATTTTCTGCATAATAATAATTTTATAACTTGGCGCACAACGTGGGGCAAACCTCTCGACTTATTTAAAACCATTACGCCGATGCGAAAGATGTGCAAATTCTAACATGACTCGGTTTACTACCGAACAATTCGAGCGGATTATGCAAGCTGTCGGCCATTTTAATACACGAGCTGGCTCGTTCAGCAATTGTACTGCTCGTTATGGTGGTGAACGCGACTCCACAAAGGTTGAGGAGTTTATTGCTGCTGTAGCGACATTTAAAGCCGTTGAGAAAATAAATGATGCCGACGCAATCATAGGTATGCCGATGATTCTTGAGGGCGACGCCGCAGAATGGTGGCGTGGTGTACAAGAAAAAGCAAAAGCTTTTGACGATGTTGTTCGAATGCTCCGAGAAGCTTTTTCCCCTCCGAAACCATCATGGCGAATATACGTTGATATTTTTGAATGTAAGCAACAAAAAAATGAACCGACAGACACTTTTGTTCGAAAAAAAGCGTGCACTGTTTTCCCAACTCACAAATGTGCCGAACGAAGCCGATCAAATCGACATTTTGTTTGGAATGCTGCACTTGCAAATTCGGGACAGGGTGAGTCGTAAGCGAATTAATACATTCGATGATTTATTGAGCGAAGCTTGCGAAGCCGAGTTGACCCTGCGAGAACACAAAACGCCGACTGTGAACGCTGATAAAGGTGCCGTTAGCACAAGTGGTCCAGTACGATGCGGTTTTTGTCGCAAAAAAAGGTCATAATGCTGATGTGTGTTTTAAGAAGAAGAACGAAGAAGCAAAGCAAGCACAAACACAAGCGATTGCACATGCAATAGTGACGAAACCAACATTCGCATGTTACGGTTGCAATGCGCCAGGTGTTACACGCGCAAACTGCCCCAAATGTGCAAACAAACCATCCACGAGTAATGGTGCGGTTAATTTTAACTATTACAATTGGAAGAAACATTCCAATTGCAAATGTACAATTGTTTGGTCTGCCTGGACAGGTTTATTTTGATTCTGGAGCGCGAACCAGTGTAGCCAGCGCAAATTCGAAACGGATAATGGATTTTAAAGGTTGCATATACCAAAGACTTGAGTGCGAAATCACTCTCGCCGACGGTAGCACGTCACTCCAAAAATGCCTTACGATTAAATGCGACATGGTAATAGGTGGTCGCTGTTTAAATATTCGGTTTATGGTGTTACCGGATGCAATTGGTAATCGAACGTTGATTGGCGCAGATTTCTTGGAGCAAGCGGGAATAGTTTTGAATATGGGTCAAAGATATTGGTACTTTGAGAGTAATCCAACACAGCATTTTGACTTCGCCGAACAACTGCCACTCGAATTAAATGTTGTGGAAAGAGTGAAAATATGCGCAGTCGAAACCAAACGCAAGCCAGAAGAGGTAGCTTTCGAAGAAATTGATAAGCCAAAAGTCGACATGTCTGAGTTTGAGTATTATTGAAGAATGTGAGTCAGCGTGGTCATCACCTGTTGTTATGGTGCCTAAAAAAGACGGTGGTACTCGTTTTAGCGTAGACTAAATGCGATAACAAAACCAGACCGATACCCCTTGCCTCGAATGGATGACCTATTGCACGCTGAAAAGAGTACCAAATTCATGACAACTTTAGATCTACAAAGCGGGTATTTTCAAGTTGCAGTTGCAGAAAAAGACCAAGAAAAAACGTGCCTTATTACGCCTTTTGGTACATATCGGTTCAGGAGGATGCCTTTTGGTCTTCGCAATGCACCTGCTACATTTCAGCGATTGATTGATCGGTTCAAGACAGCCTTGCCAAATGTGCACATTCTCGCATATCTTGATGATATCATAATTTGTTCACCATCGTTTACAGTGCAGTTAAATGACTTGAACGATGTATTTGTAAAGCTAGAGAAGTTTAGGCTGCATGTTAATTCTGGCTAATGTCGGTTTTGTTGTGCCAGTGTCACGAACCTTGGCCATATTATAACAACCGCAGGCATACAAGTTGATCCAGGAAAAACTCTGGCGATCACACATCGACGAGAACCACGAAATATTAAAGAACTGGAATCATTCATACAAACATGCTCTTGGTACCGACGCTTCATTGATCGTTTTGCTGAAACTGTTAAGCCACTTACAGACTTAATGAAAAAGAATGCTGAATGGCAGTGGGGAGTCCCACAAATTGAAGCTTTTAATAACCTTAAGAAGCTACTTGTTTGCCCTCCAATTTTAAAGCAAGCCGAAGACAACGTTCCATTCATTACTAAAGCAGATGCAAGTGCTTATGCTTTGGGAGCAGTTTTAATCCAGGGGGAGAAGGAACATAAACACCCTATCGAATACGCCAGTCGGCTGTTGACATCAGCAGAGAGAAATTATTCAACTACCGAACGCGAAGCGCTCGCCATTTTGTGGGCATGTGCCAAATTCAGAGGGTACATCGAAGGAGCCGAAGTATTATTGATGTCCGACCACCAACCGCTTGCAAGGTGGGCATTGCAAATACAGCAATATAACCTAAAGATTGACTATACGCCAGGGAGAACAAATTCTGTTGCCGATATGCTATCACGACCACCCTGCGATGAGAAAGATAACTCTGTGAACTGTATTTGTACTTTCCAAGCCGACATTCCACGTAAAAAGGCAGATGAGTTACGAGAAGGTCAACTTAAAGATAGTTATTTGAAAAACATAATTACTTCTTTAGAAGAAGCTGACGAAAATGCCACCTTATGGTGCAATCGTGGCTACGTTCTTAACAACGGCGTATTATATAGTTATGCGAATGATGATTCAGATGACGCACAACTCGTGATACCTGACCACGAGCGTGTGAACATCCTGAAGACGTATCACGATGACAGCACTGCCGGTCACTACGGAGCAGAACGAACCATAGCACGTATTTTAAGTCGCTACTTCTGGCCAGGAATGCGCACAGAAATCACGAAGTATGAGAAGAAGTGCGTTGAATGTCAACGGTACAAAGCAAGTAATATGAAACCAATGGGTTGCTTCAAACAACAAGCAGCAAACAGCGATTCGAAGTTGTTGCAGTAGATCTATTTGGTCCCTTACCAAGAACTGAAGATGGTTTTCAATGGATCTTGATTGCGGAAGATGTTGCCCATAAAACAAGCGACTGCCGAAAATTGCGCTAAACTACTGGTTGATGAGATCTTCCTACGATATGGTGTCCCCAGGCGTCTTAAGTCGGATAATGGAGTGCAATTCGTGTCTGCAGTTATGCAACAAATAGTTTACTGCCTGGGCATTCGTCAAGTCTTTACACCGGTTTATCACCCCGAAAGCAACCCAGTTGAACGGAAGAACAGGGATCTTAAGGCTCAACTGGCAATTATCGTTCAAAATCAACATAACCTATGGAATATTGGGTTACCCTCAATACGGTTAGCAATCAACTCAGCGAAATGTCAATCTACCGGCTACACAGCAGCTTATCTGACCTTTGGAAGAGAGTTGCGCACAATTGATGACGTAGAGCACGATATACGAACAATAGCAGAAAATGAGAATTTTATTCAACAAATTACACCGTATCTGAAAAGCATAGCAGATAATTTCAAGAACGCTCGAGAGGTTGAACAGAAAATGCAAGATCGCAACAAAATGTACGCTGATAAACACCGACGACCGCAGGTTAAAATTGAAGTAGGAGACGAAGTCCTAGTTACAACTCACGTATTAAGCCAAGCAACGAAGGGAATCACAGCCAAATTCGTACCAAAACGTGATGGTCCTTATATTGTTATACGCAGAATTGGTGTATCTACATTTGAAATCGCATCAAAAACTGAACCAGAAGTACCACTTGGAGCATACCACGCATCTGCCTTAACGCTGTATAAAGGTACCAACGCCAATGAAGAACCAGTTCCAGTCCAACCAATACGTAAGAGAGGAAGACCGAGAATACGCCTATAAGTGTGTGATGACCGATCCGCTTACTCCACGTTCATCAAGGGGGAGACTGTAGCATAAGTATTTAATTTTAGTACTATATGCCTAAAATTAATTGTTAAATAATACAACCCTGTAGTTGAAATCATTGGATTACATTCCAAACATATGTGAAGTTGCAATCCACAAAAAGCTTTTACTTTTGGAACGCATAACAAAAGCTCCACGGTGCAACTATAAAAGCGCGAACCCTCGAGCGATCGTCTTCTTGTCTTGTGTAATTATTCGTGGGCTGCGGTGGTGGCCCGATTACTTATACAAACATACATATACACACTATTTCTAGTATTACATTAGACGAACAGCGATAAGCTGGTCTCTAATGATAGTATTTTACAAATTAGTTGAACAGTGCCAAACTGGTCGCTAATAGTAATTTACCTATATTTAGTTGAACAGTGCCAGTGGTCGCTAAATTTATCAAAATAATATCTACGATTTGATGTTATTTAATTCCCGTGTAAATAATTTAATTTGTTTAAGGTTTATACATTCATGTACTAAACAATCCACGCTCAACAACTTTTCAATAAACTCAATTATATTTTCTGCATAATAATAATTTTATAAATGGCATTTTGACAGAGCACGATTAAAATTCATTGTAAACTGGTTTGAGATCGTTAATATAAAAATCATCTTATACATTCACTTGTCATCAGCTGATTAAGTCATTTTAATCGATTTTGTCTGTTTCTCTTTTGTTTATTCAATGTTTATTATTTTACCATAAAAGCCAAGTTCATTATATAACAAACAAAATATAAATCTACATTAAAAGCTTTGTGCAAAAATTATAAAAAATCTGCAGAGCTTCAGCTGGATTTTCATCTTTTTTCTTTTGAGTATGCAGTTTGATAGCCAAATTTCAGGGCAATAATGTGTAAGTTTAAAGGGGCTAAGTAATCACGTTGATTTTTTAGAATTATTTTTTCTTGTAGACATTTGGTAAGGCCTTTTTTGCGTTCATTACATTTTCAATAAAGCCTGAAAAAAGTCGCCTATTTTCTGACTTTTTATGCTGCTACAGCTTTTTTGATGCTTTTGCGAGCGTGCGTGTTGCAAGAGATCAGCACTTCCTGATTTGACTTTTAATGTGCAATTGCAAGCATTACAATAAGCCTCGTAACCTCAAGTGTTTACACAACCAGCCTTTGAACACGAGATCCTTAGTCCAAGAACCCAAAAAATGCGCATAAGCATGGTATGCATCATATTTAAGTCACTTGTATCCAAAGAATAAATATCTTAGGAGGTTAAAAAACGTCATTTTTTACACATAAAACGTCGAAACGTCAACAGGATACAAAAAACGTCCAAATTACGTTAAAAACGGCAACCTGGCAACGCTGCACACGACTTGTATGTGAAAGCCGAGTAGCTCCCGGAGACTCCCGTGCGCACCACTGCCAGTGTTGCCATCTTTTGATTTTCAAAAAGCACGAAAAACTTGGGAAAAAAGCGTTTTACCACACTAAAAGCACCAAATTTTTTTGAATCAAGGGATGCTTTTTTCATAACATAATACCGAAGTACTGCACAATAAAACTGGTATATCTCGAGAAAGAAAAATCGAATCGCAACAAACGAAAATGATGCCCTAATTTGAAATGAGCAAATAATTTGCTGTTTTCATTATAGGGCTATTCGCGATTCAGTGCATAAGAGCTGACAAATTTATGCAATTGCAGAAATATGCCATGGATTGTGAGCGACCTTTTTTAAACTGTAAAGGCAAAACTTTTTTAAACAGCTGATAGAAATGCCAACCAGAGTTGCAATGCATAGGATTTTTATGCTATGGATTTTGGTACTGCAAATTTGTCAAGCCATGACAAATGCAAATGCGTGTATTTTGTTTGTGTATTGTAAATAATTTGCAATACAAATTTGCAATGCAATGATGTTAGGCCATTTGCA
>NW_016157359.1:330819-334000 GCF_001687245.7 Rhagoletis zephyria | reverse complement strand
ATTTTCAAAAAGCACGAAAAACTTGGGAAAAAAGCGTTTTACCACACTAAAAGCACCAAATTTTTTTGAATCAAGGGATGCTTTTTTCATAACATAATACCGAAGTACTGCACAATAAAACTGGTATATCTCGAGAAAGAAAAATCGAATCGCAACAAACGAAAATGATGCCCTAATTTGAAATGAGCAAATAATTTGCTGTTTTCATTATAGGGCTATTCGCGATTCAGTGCATAAGAGCTGACAAATTTATGCAATTGCAGAAATATGCCATGGATTGTGAGCGACCTTTTTTAAACTGTAAAGGCAAAACTTTTTTAAACAGCTGATAGAAATGCCAACCAGAGTTGCAATGCATAGGATTTTTATGCTATGGATTTTGGTACTGCAAATTTGTCAAGCCATGACAAATGCAAATGCGTGTATTTTGTTTGTGTATTGTAAATAATTTGCAATACAAATTTGCAATGCAATGATGTTAGGCCATTTGCACCGGATCGCGAATAGCCCTTATATGACCTCAAATATCGCTAAAAACCGTGTTTTGGCAATGGTGAGGACAGATTTGGGTTCCGCAACAAGAAACGATGTGTTTTACTCAGGGGGTAAAAAAAATAATCTGTACAAATAATTAAAAAGAAATACATAACTTACTTGCATACTAGCATTTTCAAAGCGAATAGAATTTAACAAGGTGGGTCAGCAACTTCAGCTTTTTATCAAACATGGTTGTATTTAAGTCCATTTAAATTTGTAGATTCTTATAAACTCAGTGCTGCCACAGCTTTAAATATTTAAAATTATTTCAGGTTTTAACTATCTCGAAGTAATTTTAGTTCAGAAAAATCACTAAAAAGGACACTAGGCACTAAATAATTTTTTTTTGCGTTTTAATTTTCAAAAAGCACTAAATCTAGTGCTTAAAGCACCAAGTTGGCAACTATGACCACTGCACTACACTTATTCTTCCTTTTAAATTCGACAACTCACCAGATAGTTCACTCAACCGCTGCATGAATCTTTCCTCCAGATTTATCATGGAATCACTCAGTTGTTTGACTATGCTCTCTTCGTGACTCTTGAGCTTCTCTTCTAACAACTTCACCCATTGTGATGTCGCTGCATGTTCGATCTGCACTTCGATTGAGACAAACTTGAATTGTTTAGCGAAGAACTGCTATTTCGAGCCGATTGTTGCTGTTGTTGCTGCAAATTCGCTCCTCTTGTAGGTATTGACATTATCGAATTGAAAATAATTACACGGAGTTAAAATTAATAAAAATCGAACAAGTGACAAAACGACACGATGGTTTTCTTCGACAGCCATCTGCAATATTCAACCCGGTATCAGGATAATTTTGGTGGCAATTTATTGTAAGTATATCTACTTTAAACGTACAAAAAGACGTGATTTCTTGCCATTTAACTCAAACACGTCTACTCTCTTTGCATTGCACTTTTAGTAGTGTATTGTTAGCTGAAAAAAAAAAAAATATTTGAAATGCAAAACTACGCCTTATTTTCTAATACATATATTCTTCCAAAGAATCTTCAATCGTCAAAATTCCCTCAAGGTGCAATTCTTGGTCCCGCAAGAATTCTAAATCTTCAAAGTACCACAATGTGTGCATAAGTATATGTACACATTCAGAGCCTGCTCCAGATTTCTCACTTTTCCGAATATTTCGCAACTCCCAGGCCACTTTGCCATGATATTTTTTACAATTTCTCTTCTGGCAGTTTTGTCTACTTCACCCTACTTCTCCAGCAGTTTTTTTGGGTTGGCTTTCCATTACATCGGTTTTTGGGTGTTTTCGCAAAACTATCACGAATTTTGGTCATGAAACTTGGCAGGGATATTGCGAAACGTACATAATTACATTATTTATCACTCCTTTCTCTCTTTATTAGTAATAGTATTGAACTAATTCGTTGTTAAATTCTTTGCAGTTTCACTAGCAAAGTTTCACATAAAAAGGGCACTTAACACTTATATTTTCATAAATATACGATCTTTGCAACGTTCACGGGTATTTGGTATACATTAAATGTATTTTATTTTATTTTTTAAGAATATAAAACGCGTTTAATAATTTCACTACTTTTCTTCAACAAAGTAAACAGCAAACAAGCAAACAAATCAAACTGGCTGTAATGGTGAATAGAAAGGTGCTATCAGATGTTCGAAGATTAAATACACTAAAATGAAGAGATGATCAACAAACTACTTTTGTTTCATAATTATCTCGATAACATTAGGGAATAGATGAGTACAATTTCTGCGGCGCTTTAAAAAAAATCAATACTTCGATAGATAACGAAAATTTTTTATAAAACATCCCACGATTTTTTATTAAAAACCCGCGACTTTTTTTTACTATTTCCATCATCCGGCAGCTCCAACATCTGTGTTCATTTCCAACACTTGCATGTAATCAACGGAATTTGTATGGTGAATTGTGACACTTTAACAGTTAATAATTAGAAGCCTCCGCGATCTGGGGTTCTCGTTTCTTCCATGATTTTTGTTTTTTATTCCTATCTTCATATGTTTCACTTTTACTTTGCAAAATGGCAACTTCTGCCTTCAAAAAAAAATAAAAATCTTCTAAAAATCGCTTACTTGCCATCAGGGTGGGCAAAAACTCGGAGTTCGAGCGAGCGAGCGAGCAAACTCCTACTCAATGCCTCGCAGACAACGAGGCGCTCGCAGCTCGTACTCATAGCAGCAATGAGGCGAGGCACGAGAAGTTTTCCTCGCTCGCCAAACGAGCGAGCGCTGCTTGTTTCCTCGCGCTCCTATTAAACGAGCGAGGCTGTTGTGTGTTGCCTCGCTCGCAGTACGAGGCGAGTAGCTGTCTGCATACTCGCTCTGCTAGGTAAGACGAGTGAGCGAGGAGCGAGCGCTCCGAGTGCACTATACAACACATGCATTTTTGTGCATAAAAATGTGGGAATGTATGTCAATAGATTATGTACGAAAGTATGTTAATAATTGTATGTACATATAAATATGTGAATATTATATCGAGCCCTAACCGCCAAAATAACGTAAGCGACATTTTTTTCAAAATTTTATTTTTGATGCAGAAATGTACCTAGATGCTCTAGGAATATTTCTGCATCAAAAAGAAAATTTTGAAAAAAATGTCGCTTACGTTATTTTGGCGGTTAGGGCTCG
>NW_016157359.1:303932-329709 GCF_001687245.7 Rhagoletis zephyria | reverse complement strand
AAATTCAACAAACTTTCGTAAAAATTTCGAGGTTTTTTAAAAACTCCAAAAAATTAATAGCAGTTTTTAGCCATTTGAAACTTGTACTTTATTCTATTACAACTGTGTACCTACTCAGAATCCTATTAAAAAATTCGAAATTTTAACGAAAATTTGTTGAATTTTTTTTAAATTGCATAAATTTTTAAGGCAGTATCACTCGATTGGTACATTTGTACAGATTAGTACATTTTTAAATAAGGCTATTGGTACAAAATAAACAAATGGTAAATTTTTTTTTGTAGTCAAAGGATTGGTACAATACAGCGATGTTCTATTGAAAAATTTCAACAAATTAATTTTCGTGATTGGGATAAAGAAAAACATTTGGGTATTCACAGGATACGATTTGCACCAAATTTTGGCAAATACTCAATCGGACACTTCCTTTAAATTTGTGTTTAGACGGATGTTGTTAAAGAATGAACTATAAAAAACTAACCAAAATTAGATAACAAGAAAAATAATATTTTAAAACTAGTGAAAATTTGGTGCAGATATAATTTTTTCGACTACTGTACATTAGACTGCATCGCCACAAAAAAAGTTGCGGTTTTTCCGGCGGGATTACCAAACCTAGCATATTTTAAGACTTCTAGCAAAATGTTGCGAAACAATATTAAGATTTTCGTGAGCTGGACCGGTTCGAAAATACCTCTAAAAATGTAGTTTTTTATGAATAAAAATAGTTTCTTAAAGGATTTTCTGGAAAAAATCCCCCAGATGACTAAAAAGTTTAAGCTTAAAAAGTTTGCATAAAAATTTAAAAAAAAAATTTTCTACGGAATCATAATAATGAGATTTTAGATGCTGTTTTTTAACTTTTCTCAAAGATTTGTGCTAGAATAACTGCTTTACCGATATAGACTTATGAGGTATCAGTGGAGAGGTATTTTCGCACCCTTTTTATTTCTTTGCAAAAAACAAACTCATTCACGTCCCAAATTTTTTTTTATCAAATACCACATCTTAATTCAACTTTGATTGCAATTATTCGCAAAGAAATTAAAAGGGAGAGAAAATACCTTACCGACGATACCTCATAAGTCTAAATTGGTAAGGTTTTGGCTGAGTTATTCAAGTTTTTCTTAAACCAGTCTTTGAAAAAAGGTAAAAAAATAGCATAAAAAATCTCATTATTATGATTCCGTAGAAAAATCTTTTTAAATTTTTGTATGCAAACTTTTTAAGCTTAAACTGTTTAGTAATCTGAGGTATATTTAAAAAAAAAATATCTAAAAAAACTTTTTATTAACAAAAAAACTAAATTTTTGGAGGTATTTTCAAATCGGTCCAGCTCACGTAAATGTTAATATTTTTGCTAGGTATTTTGGTGGAAGTCTTGAAATGTAATAGATTTTATAATTCCAGTGGAAACAGTTCCATGTTTTTTTGGATGGGGAGTGATGCAGTCTACTGTACATAAGTTGACTATGACTACTGGGCCGTGCTATCATAGTAGCACAATGCCACTAAGTGCATTTTAAAATTTTCAGGCAATAGCCTCATACAATTATCGATTATATTTTTTTTTTTTGTGTGAAATATTTTATTTTTATCGGTATTTTTCTTTTAATCAAAATATGTTGAAATAAAAGTGCAAATAAAAAAACATTTTGCCAGAACCCACGGCCACCTTTGTCTGCTTTGTCGGGCCGACAAATGTGGCTATGTAAGAAGAATCATGTTTGCGCAAAATGGTCTTTCTAGGTGGCGCCAAGGTTGAGATATTTCGAAAAACCGTATTTATGGTCCGATTTGGTTCGAATTTGGCGTATTTAGTTGAGTTATAATAAATCATAGATTTCCAACAAATTTACCCTGAATTGGCGCTGAATTCAAAATATAAAGTATATTCTACATGAAATACATGTTTTATTTGCGTTAAAAATTCATTTAAAAGCAATATTAACAAAAATATAACGATTGAATATTATGTCACGTGACGCTACGTGGCCCAAAAAAANCATTTTGCCAGAACCCACGGCCACCTTTGTCTGCTTTGTCGGGCCGACAAATGTGGCTATGTAAGAAGAATCATGTTTGCGCAAAATGGTCTTTCTAGGTGGCGCCAAGGTTGAGATATTTCGAAAAACCGTATTTATGGTCCGATTTGGTTCGAATTTGGCGTATTTAGTTGAGTTATAATAAATCATAGATTTCCAACAAATTTACCCTGAATTGGCGCTGAATTCAAAATATAAAGTATATTCTACATGAAATACATGTTTTATTTGCGTTAAAAATTCATTTAAAAGCAATATTAACAAAAATATAACGATTGAATATTATGTCACGTGACGCTACGTGGCCCAAAAAAATTAAAAAAAAAAAACAAATGGTATTCCTTGTTTGTATCACATTGAAATGTACGACTGTCACGTATGCGAAGTATGGAAATACCCATATGTAAGTGTTATTAGTGCCTTAGCAATGAAGTCGACATATTTGCACCTTACTTGGTTTTAAAAGTTTTTTTCAGCACTTAAATTTGTAAAATACGTTGTGTTTATAAAAATTGTGGAAAATGTAAAAACAACTTTAAGTCAATAAATGCTCAACTTAAAAAAAAATGTTGCTCTTCATTTTAGTTGCTATTAGCTCTTTATTTAGCTCTTTTGAGCTCTTTTTTCGACAGTTTTAGCTGTAAACAAACTGACAATAACATACCCAACCGGATAACAATTTTATCCTCTTTTGTGAAAGGGTAGTAGAAAAAGTAGTCTGATAGTGCTGAAATGCGTTTTTGTATACAAATTGAATTAAATATATTATGCAGATTCCACTGATATACACAAGAGGCAATGAATTAACTTTTTTATGGTATATTAAACATGCTATATAGATACTAAAAATTAAATAAATGAAGAATGAGAGAATTTGATTCACATAAAATTCTGACCAAAGAAAAATCTTATCGACAAATATTCCCAAATATTCAAAATAAACCATTAACATAATGTACATATAAATTATATGTACATATAGAATATATCTACATATATATAAATGAAATGTTTTCCGTATGACGGCGATGCCTGACCAAACAGCTGAACCGATATCAATCTTGTAAAAAGTACTGTTTTGTATCTTCTGTGTGGAAGGTTTTTCGATGTAAAAAATTTTTTTATTTTTTGTTGTTGTTGCCGACAAATGAAGAATGTACTTAGAAAAGAATTGTTCTGACAAAAAATGCTTCAAAAATGTACTTATGTATATTAGACTGCATCACCAAAAAAAGTTGCGGTTTTTCCGCCGGGATTACAAAATTTATTATATTTTAAGACGTCCACCAAAATATTTCGGAAAAATATTAAGATTTAAGCGAGGTGGACCGATTTGAAAATACCTCTAAAATGAAGTTTTTTATGAATAAAAATAGTTTCTGAAAGAACTTTTTGAAAATGTCCCCTCAGATCACAAATTAGATTAAGCTTAAAAAATCTGCATAAAAATATTTAAAATTCTTTTCAACGGAATCGTAAGAATGAGATTTTTGACGCTGTTTTTTTTACTTTTTTCAAATATTGGTTTACAAAAAACTTGAATAACTGGGCCAAAAATTTTCTGATTTAGACTTATGGGATCTCAGTAGAAAGGTATTTTCACACTGTTTTTATTTCTGGCCAAAAAAACGTCATTCGTGTCCCATCTTGTTTTTTCGAATACCAACACATCTTAATTCAACTTTGAATGACGTTCGTTCATCCTACCTTTCTCTTCCATCCTTTTAATGAATTTATTAGCAAAGAAATAAAAAGGGTGAGAAAATACCTTTCCTGACACCTCTTAAGTCTAAATCGGAAGAGTTTAGGTTCAGTTATTCGAGTTTTTCCTATACCAATCTTTGAAAAAAGTTAAAAAACAGCATCAAAAATCTCATTACGATTCCGTTCAAATTTTTTTTATTTTTTTATATTTTTATGCAAATATCTTAAGCTTAAACCGTTTTATCATTTGAGGGGATTTTTTTCAAAAGAAATCTTAAAGAAACTATTTTTATTCATAAAAATCTCGATTTTTGGAGGTATTTTCAAATCGGTCCAGCTCACTTAAATCTTAATATTTTTCCGAAATATTTTGGTGGTCGTCTTAGAATATAATAGATTTTATAATTCCAATGGAAAAATAGTACCGAGTTTTTTTTGTATGGGAAGTGATGCAGTCTAATATACATACAATTATTAACATACTTTCGCACGATTCTATCATTCTTGATACTTTCGTGCATAGTCTATTGACATACATTTCCACATTTTTATGCACAAAGGCATGTGTTGTATAATACACTCGGAGCGCTCGCTCGTCGCTTACTCGTCTTACCGGCCGTCTTCACGTTTTGGAAAATTTCGCTTGCGTGACGACGCATGCGAGAAACCGCACGTGCCGACCGCAAAAATACGAAGAATGCTTTTTCTCGCAGCTCTCGCTTGCTTTCAACTGTCATTTTTGTTGTTTGACAGCTATGTTCTCATTTCGCAGAATTCTTCAGAGTAGCAAAATCGTTTATTTTGGAATCAAATACAAATTTAGAGGCAGCCATTTTTCATTTGAAAATAGTATACATCTCTTTATGCAGATTTTCTAATTTTCTCAAACTTTTAAGAGCCTGCAAGGCTTGAACCTTCTTGTTTGGCGACATTTTACAAATGAAAAAGTATGCTGTCAAATGCCCAGCAACCAAAAGCAGAACGCAACCGAAATTTTCAAGCATTTGAAGACGGCCGGTTACCTAGCAGAGCGAGTATGCAGACAGCATTGTGTACAAATACAAGTGAGATATCTTAGCAATAGACGTCATCCTGGGCCACAGCTGCGATCATATGTTTTTTAGAGTTGCTTATTTTGGTCAAAACTGTGCCTTTTTGACCTGAGTTGCATTAAATAGTCTCATAAAATTTAGTACTATTTGTTGTTCAAATGGTAACATAATATTAATAAAAGATTGGCGCTTACGCAAAAGTTAGTGTTTGGCCGAGCTTCTCCTCCAATTTGTGGCATGCGCCTTTGTGTTGTCACACAAAGCGGAGGGACCTACAGTTTTACGCCGACTCCGAACGGCGATTGTGTTTTTATGAGAAGCTGTTTTTTCATGGCAGAAATACACTCGGAGGTTTGCCATTGCCTGCCGAGGGACAACCACTGTTAAGAAAAACCCTTTTTTCCACATTTTTTTGTGATGTTGCTTTGACCAGGGCTTGAACCCAGGTGCTGATGAGTGAAAGCGCGCACTGCTTACCACTACACCACAGCGGCCGACACAAATAGTAACATATATGCCCAAAAACTTGGAAAATATTAGATGATTGTTTTTTAAAAATGCTATTTATGAAATTTCCCTTTGATTTCGACTTTAGAAATATTCATATTATAAAAGTTTTTCACATATGTTTTAAGATTTTAAAGTTTTTAAAAAGTACGGTAGAATGCAACAATGTGCTTGAATTTTTTTGGATCTTCGTCAGCTTATTCGTTTGCAGACTTGAAAAATTGCGAACGGCTATCAAAATACTGATTCAAAATATACATCTTTCACTGGAAATACAAATTGGGTGTGTGCAGCAAAATTCAGCCCTAATGGCCAGTTAATTGCATTGTGTGGCGACAAGTTAAGAATTTGCGATACATTTTCAGGCGAATGTGTGCGAACGAATGTGTGGTGGCATGGCATCCAGACGGTAATCTGGTGGCTTTAGCATTAAGTTGTAACCGCGTTAAGATATTTGACATTGCCGAAGGCGAGCTAATACAGTTGTATCAAGAGCATTCGTCGCCGGAGAATGATGTTGCATTTTACCCAGGTGGAAATTTCTTGGTGACTGGCGGCGATACATACATAACATTGCTTGATTTATTAGAAGGTCGACGAATTTATACACGGTACACTAACTGGTCATATTGACAAAGTTTGCGCCATCGTTTTCTCCACATGGTAGACATTTTGCTTCCGCGGGCGAGGATCGACAGGTAATTTCTGCTTTGTGTGTGAAAAAATTATATAATACTAGCAAGGTACCCGACGTCGTTCAAATAAAAATCTAAAACCGATAATGCAAACCTTCTCTTCCGCATAAAAAAGGATACATACTATTTAGAACTAAATTTTTCTTTTTAATTAATTTAAGGCTTCCTTATAAACAATATTTTTAGTTTTACTGTGTGGTGCATAAACATAAAGATTATTCGGACTTCCCACTCGTGAGCATCCGACATACAATTGACCGTGGGTAAAGCAGGGCTCTTCCAACTGAAGTCCAGCCACCTTTAACGTTTGACCTTGCAATTTGTTTATCGACATAGCGAAACTAAGCCTCAAAGAAAACTGAAACCTTTTAAATTCAAACGGGAGATCTGTGGGAACTAATGGAATTCTTGGCAGAAAAACGTCTTCTCCTTGGCCACATCCAGTAATAATTGTTGCTTCAATTATATTTGTCATCATTTTCTTTACTAATTATATTTGTCATAATTTTCTTTACTACACGTAGATCATGGATCCATTATCTTGCCCCTAAATTTCATTTGGCAACATTCCGCCATATTGGGTTTAAGTTTTTTGAGATTCTGCGATTTGCAAGATTATTTTGCATTTTTCGTTAAAAAATTGTTAAATGCAAATATGTAGAGAATTTAATATCCCACATTTGGGTTATAGAAGATTTTTTAAAAATAGCATTTTTTATTGTAAAAAATTAGCAAAAACTGCTAAAAAATTTTACATTGTCACGGTTTTCGTCATTTTTTGACAATTTCTGTTTAAAGTACATGTATTTGAAATTCCAGAGTTGTAGATAATTTCATTCTTCACAACTTTTACACCTAATACTTTTCTTTGTACGACGCTTAGATCACGGCCGGGATCATGCCAAACATAGCGACTATCCCAGTAAAATTAGATAAATGTGGTAGGTGTGCAATTTTTTGATGCAGTTTGCTTAGATTTAACACGTGGATCATGGATCCACAGTCTCGCCCCTAAATTTCATTTGGCAACATTCCGCCATCTTGGATTTTTTTTCTGGGTTTTTTGCGATTTGCAAGCTTATTTTATATTTTTCATAAAAAATAGGCAAATACAAATATGCAGAGAGTTTAATTTCCCACATTGTTGTACAGAAAGAAAAAAAAAAACACTTTTTATTGTACGATGCACGGGATGCGCTTCAAAAAATGAATTTCTCTACAACTTTGGAATTCCAATATGCTATGTATTTTCAACAGAAACTGTCAAAAATGGCGAAAACCGTGACAATGTAAAATTTTTTAGCAGTTTTTGCTAATTTTTTACAATAAAAATGCTATTTAAAAAAAAAACCTTCTATAACTCGAATGTGGGAAATTAAATTCTCTACATATTTGCATTCAACAATTTTTTAACGAAAAATGCAAAATAAGGGGCGAGACTGTGGATCCATGATCAACGTGTTAAATCGAAGTAAACTGCATCAAAAAATTGCTGTTAAAAATTTTTTTAAAGAAAAAGTGTAATTTTACTGGGCTATATTAACGTAAATTATTAATACATACATACGTTCCCAAATATGAATGTAAATTTTAGCATCAATGCTATTTTAAAAATTCAAATTCGCTAAATAATTTGAATATTCAAAAACACACTACTGAGCTTTGAAAATATTAAAGTAATCGTTATTAACACATACATACATACATCCGTAAATACGAATTTAAATCTAAGCATCAATGTTATTTAAAAAATTCAAATTCGCTAAATAATTTGAATATTCAAAAGGAGCCTACTGAGAGTTGAAAATATTAACGTAAACGTTATTAATACATACATACTTCCGCAAATATGAATGTAAATCTTAGCATCAATGTTATTTTAAAAATTCAAATTCCCTATATTATTTGAATATTCAAAAGCAGCCTACTGAGGTTTGAAAATATTAACGTAAACGTTATTAATACATACATACTTCCGCAAATATGAATGTAAATCTTAGCATCAATGTTATTTTAAAAATTCAAATTCCCTATATTATTTGAATATTCAAAAGCAGCCTACTGAGGTTTGAAAATATTAACGTAAACGTTATTAATACAAACACACTTCCGCAAATAGGAAGTAAATCTTAAGTTGCGTTCCCTAACTCGCAAGAAGTTGCAAGAATTTACAGGATTTTACCAGAAAGCGTTCCCGTCCTCGGTTCTCTGACAAAGTAGGGGAAAAAGGGAGAGTGAAATCGGTACTCTTTTTGTCAGAAGTTGCAAGATTTTACCCGAAGAATAGTTGCGTTCCCCAACTTTTCTGGGCTAAAACCTGTAAAACTGTCAAAAAGCAAAAGAAGTTAGAGCACCGAGTACGGGAACGCTTTCTGGTAAATTCCTGTAAATTCTTGCAACTTCTTGTGAGTTAGGGAACGCAACTAATTTTTGCTGGTAAAGTGTCCAACCACCAGCTGTTCAAATTATTTTAAATTTTAATAAGCAAAATCAAAAGTGAATCTGCATTTTCACCTTATTAAATATATCCCAGCGAAGAAATATCAAGTTTTGTAAGTATTTTTGTTAATTTGCTGGTGTATTTGAGCAAAATTTAGAAGATCGCCAAATGATAAAAAACGGCTATGTAGTTTTACCAGCTTTTTCCCGAAAAGCGTTCCCGTACTTTTTGGTTTTTCTCTCTTTCTCCGGGAACAATTTTGCTTTTTAAAAGTTTTACAAGCTTTATCCAGAAAAGTTGAGGAACGAAACTTTAGCATCAAAGCTATTTCAAATATTCGAATTCGCTAAATATTTTCAATACTCAAAAACAGCCTACTGAGATTTAAAAATATTAACGTAAATTATTAATACATACATACATATTTACGTTCCCAAATATGAATGTCAATCTTAGCATCAATGCTATTTTAAAAATTCTAATTCGCTAAATAATTTCAATATTCAAAAACACACTACTGAGCTTTGAAAATATTAACGTAAACGTTATTAATACATACATACATACATTCGTAAATAAGAATTTAAATCTTAGCATCAATGTTATTTTAAAAATTCAAATTCGCAAAATAATTTGAATATTCAAAAGCAGCCTACTGAGATTTGAAAATATTAACGTAAACGTTATTAATGCATACATACATTCGCAAATATGAATGTATGTAAATCTTAGCATCAATGATATTTAAGAATTTCAAATTCGCTCAGTGCTTCCAATAATAAAAAAGCCTACTGAGATTTGAAAATATTATAGTCAGCGTTTATTAACACATGCATGCGCAAATATGAATCAAAATGTTAGCACGCCTATGGAATGCGCCACGCCCTGTTTTATAAACTCATTTATATATGCCATACTATAAGCGCCTACCACAGACATGCCTGCATACCAAATTTCAAGTTCGTGGGACTTATGGTTCCGAAGTTATAGCTGAAAATAATGCAACGTATATTGGCCTATTATAAGCACCTACCATAGATAAGTCTGCGTACCATTTTTTAATTTCATGTGACATATTTTTCCGAAGTTATAGCTGTTAAAAATGTCAACGCCTATGAGATGTGCCACGCCTCCTTTTACAAACTCATTTATATATACCCTCCTATAAGCACCTACCATTGATATGTTTGCATACCAAATTACAAGTTCCTGTGACTTAAGGTTCCGAAGTTATAGCTGTTAAAATTGTCAACGCCTATGAGATGTGCCACGCCCCCCTTTTACAAACTCATTTATATATCCCTCCTATAAGCAACTACCATTAAAATGTCTGCATACTAAATTTCAAGATCGTGTGACTAATGGTTCCGAAGTTATAGCTGATAAAAAATTCCACGCCTATGGTTTGTGCCACGCCCCCTTTTACAAACTCATTTATATATGCCATACTGTAAGCGCATACTATAGACATCCCTGCATACCAAATTTCAAGTTCGTATGACTTAGGTTCTGATAAAAAATTCCACACCTATAGGATGTGCAACGCCCCCTTTTACAAACTCGTTTATATATTCCCTCCTATTAGCACCTACCATTAAAATGTCTGCATCCTAAATTTCAAGATCGTGTGACTTAGGGTTCCGAAGTTATAGCTGATAAAAAATTCGACGCCTATGGGATGTGCCACGCTCCCTTTTACAAACTCATTTATATATGCCATATTATAAGCGCCTACCATAGACATGCCAGCATACTAAATTTTAAGTTCGTGTGACTNTGTAAATCTTAGCATCAATGATATTTAAGAATTTCAAATTCGCTCAGTGCTTCCAATAATAAAAAAGCCTACTGAGATTTGAAAATATTATAGTCAGCGTTTATTAACACATGCATGCGCAAATATGAATCAAAATGTTAGCACGCCTATGGAATGCGCCACGCCCTGTTTTATAAACTCATTTATATATGCCATACTATAAGCGCCTACCACAGACATGCCTGCATACCAAATTTCAAGTTCGTGGGACTTATGGTTCCGAAGTTATAGCTGAAAATAATGCAACGTATATTGGCCTATTATAAGCACCTACCATAGATAAGTCTGCGTACCATTTTTTAATTTCATGTGACATATTTTTCCGAAGTTATAGCTGTTAAAAATGTCAACGCCTATGAGATGTGCCACGCCTCCTTTTACAAACTCATTTATATATACCCTCCTATAAGCACCTACCATTGATATGTTTGCATACCAAATTACAAGTTCCTGTGACTTAAGGTTCCGAAGTTATAGCTGTTAAAATTGTCAACGCCTATGAGATGTGCCACGCCCCCCTTTTACAAACTCATTTATATATCCCTCCTATAAGCAACTACCATTAAAATGTCTGCATACTAAATTTCAAGATCGTGTGACTAATGGTTCCGAAGTTATAGCTGATAAAAAATTCCACGCCTATGGTTTGTGCCACGCCCCCTTTTACAAACTCATTTATATATGCCATACTGTAAGCGCATACTATAGACATCCCTGCATACCAAATTTCAAGTTCGTATGACTTAGGTTCTGATAAAAAATTCCACACCTATAGGATGTGCAACGCCCCCTTTTACAAACTCGTTTATATATTCCCTCCTATTAGCACCTACCATTAAAATGTCTGCATCCTAAATTTCAAGATCGTGTGACTTAGGGTTCCGAAGTTATAGCTGATAAAAAATTCGACGCCTATGGGATGTGCCACGCTCCCTTTTACAAACTCATTTATATATGCCATATTATAAGCGCCTACCATAGACATGCCAGCATACTAAATTTTAAGTTCGTGTGACTTATGGTTCCGAAGTTATAGCTGTTAAAAATGTCAACGCCTATGAGAAGTGCCACGCCCCCTTTTACAAACTGGTTTATATATTCTCTCCTGTAAGCAACTACCATTAAAATGTCTGCATACCAAATTTCAAGTTCGTGTGACTTATGGTTCCGAAGTTATAGATTTTAAAAATTCCACGCCTATNTATGTGCCACGCCCCCTTTTACAAACTCTTTTGTATATGCCATACTATAAGCGCCTACCATAGACATTCCTGCATTCCAAATTTCAAATTCTTTGGGCTTATGGTTCCGAAGTTATAGATTTTAAAAAAGTCCACGCCTATGGGATGTGCCACGCCCTTTTTTACACACTCGTTTATATATTCCCTCCTGCATACCAAAGTTCAAGTTCTTGGGACTTATGGTTCCGAAGTTATAGCTGATAAAAGTTCCACGCCTATAGGATGTGCAACGCCCCCTTTTACAAACTCATTTATATATGCCATACTATAAGCGCCTACCATAGACATGCCAGCATACTAAATTTTAAGTTCGTGTGACTTATGGTTCCGAAGTTATAGCTGTTAAAAATGTCAACGCCTATGAGATGTGCCACGCCTCCTTTTACAAACTCATTTATATATACCCTCCTATAAGCACCTACCATTGATATGTTTGCATACCAAATTACAAGTTCCTGTGACTTAAGGTTCCGAAGTTATAGCTGTTAAAATTGTCAACGCCTATGAGATGTGCCACGCCCCCCTTTTACAAACTCATTTATATATCCCTCCTATAAGCAACTACCATTAAAATGTCTGCATACTAAATTTCAAGATCGTGTGACTAATGGTTCCGAAGTTATAGCTGATAAAAAATTCCACGCCTATGGTTTGTGCCACGCCCCCTTTTACAAACTCATTTATATATGCCATACTGTAAGCGCATACTATAGACATCCCTGCATACCAAATTTCAAGTTCGTATGACTTAGGTTCTGATAAAAAATTCCACACCTATAGGATGTGCAACGCCCCCTTTTACAAACTCGTTTATATATTCCCTCCTATTAGCACCTACCATTAAAATGTCTGCATCCTAAATTTCAAGATCGTGTGACTTAGGGTTCCGAAGTTATAGCTGATAAAAAATTCGACGCCTATGGGATGTGCCACGCTCCCTTTTACAAACTCATTTATATATGCCATATTATAAGCGCCTACCATAGACATGCCAGCATACTAAATTTTAAGTTCGTGTGACTTATGGTTCCGAAGTTATAGCTGTTAAAAATGTCAACGCCTATGAGAAGTGCCACGCCCCCTTTTACAAACTGGTTTATATATTCTCTCCTGTAAGCAACTACCATTAAAATGTCTGCATACCAAATTTCAAGTTCGTGTGACTTATGGTTCCGAAGTTATAGATTTTAAAAATTCCACGCCTATGGGATGAGCCANCCCTGCATACCAAATTTCAAGTTCGTATGACTTAGGTTCTGATAAAAAATTCCACACCTATAGGATGTGCAACGCCCCCTTTTACAAACTCGTTTATATATTCCCTCCTATTAGCACCTACCATTAAAATGTCTGCATCCTAAATTTCAAGATCGTGTGACTTAGGGTTCCGAAGTTATAGCTGATAAAAAATTCGACGCCTATGGGATGTGCCACGCTCCCTTTTACAAACTCATTTATATATGCCATATTATAAGCGCCTACCATAGACATGCCAGCATACTAAATTTTAAGTTCGTGTGACTTATGGTTCCGAAGTTATAGCTGTTAAAAATGTCAACGCCTATGAGAAGTGCCACGCCCCCTTTTACAAACTGGTTTATATATTCTCTCCTGTAAGCAACTACCATTAAAATGTCTGCATACCAAATTTCAAGTTCGTGTGACTTATGGTTCCGAAGTTATAGATTTTAAAAATTCCACGCCTATGGGATGAGCCACGCCTCTTTTACAAACTCATTTAAATATGCCATACTATAGGCGCCTACCATAGACATGCCTGCATACCAACTTTCAAGTTCTTGGGACTTATGTTCCGAAGTTATAGCTGATAATTCAAATTCCACGCCTATGGACCTATTATAAGCACCTACCGTAGATAAGTCTGCATACCAATTTTCAATTTCATGTGACATATTTTTCCGAAGTTATAGCTGACAAAATATTCCACGCCTATGGGATGTGCCACGCCGCCTTTTACAACTCGTTTATATATACCCTACTATAAGAAGCTACCATTGATATGTCTGCATATCAAATTTCAAGTTCGTGGGACTTATGGTTCCGAAGATATAGGTGATAAAAAATTCCACGCCTATGGGATGTGCCACGCCGCCTTTTACAACTCGTTTATATATACCCTACTATAAGAAGCTACCATTGATATGTCTGCATATCAAATTTCAAGTTCGTGGGACTTATGGTTCCGAAGATATAGGTGATAAAAAATTCCACGCCTATGGGATGTGCCACGCCCCCCTTTTACAAACTTCTTTATATATACGCTCCTATAAGCACCTACCATTAAAATGTTTGCATACTAAATTTCAAGTTCGTGTTACTAATGGTTCCGAAGTTATGGCTGATTAAAAATTTCACGCCTATGGGAGGTGCTACGCCCCCTTGTAGGATCCCAATTTTTTCACCCTATTATAGGCCCAGGAGTCATGGCAATACTCTGTCAAAATTTTGTTCGATTCTGTCCGTCCGTTTAGGCTGCAACGTGGCACATACATACATACATACATATGTACATACATACTTGCACCATATAAGTGCCATTCTCATCAACATGGGCACCGCACAGCGCACATTAATCTGGGCCTGCGGCAGTCATCCCTTCCAAAATGCGTACTCCTCGGATGTAAGCATAGGCTTTGTGTGGGCAAAAATTAGAGGCATTAACGGTCTGTAGCTGTTACGCTCCCCCAAGTTGGACGCAAGCTGAGTTCCAGGACCTCCTGGACGGTATCGTCAGCACAGCGACTGGCAGCACCCAATGATTATTGCGGGTGATTTCAACGCTGGGCTACTGAGTGGGGAAGCAAAAAAACAAACAAAAGGGGCGTAGCACTCCTTGAAACCTTCGCCATATTGGACTTAGTACTTCTTAACCAAGGAAGCAGCAGCACATTTCGTAAGGAACATAAGAGCTCAATTGTTGATATCACTTTTAGCAGCAATTCCATAGCAAAGCGAGCAAAATGGCGTGTTAGCGAGCACTATACTCACAGTGATCACCAAGCCATCATCATCGACATGGAAGAGAAGGAAGGCGCGAGAATCGCCGCATCAAGTCCAAAGTATGTAGGCTGGCACGCGTCGACACTTGACGAGAACCTGTTTAGGCTCGTATACAATGAATATGCTGGAATGGTAAAGAAAAACCCTTCCTCTCTAAAGGCAGCAGAGAATCTTGCGTCAGCTATACGAAAATCTTGCGACGCAGCTATGTCTAGAAAAAGCGCAAACCTCTTTACGGGTGGAATGAAATCATCAAAGATTTCAGGGCTAAATGCCTGCGTGCTAGGCGGCGATCCCAAAGGCGTAGACACGATTCGGGATATAAAGGGTATCTTGCGCAAAATGCCGAAAAACGAAATTCGACGAAGTAAAGTAGCAGCGTTCAAACACCTTTTGGAGGAGGCAGATACCAACACTTGGGGATGCGCATATAGAGTTGTGATGTCCAAAATCAGCAAACCATTACCACCCCAAATGCCCTGTATTGCTAGCAGAAATTATCCGGACACTGTTTCCTCATCGCAAAACAGTAACCCCGTCGCCGCGGCCCATTAATGCCACCGAGGTCGAAGAGGTAACACCCGGAGAAATCTGAGCTGCGTCCAGCATGATTGGCAACAACAAAGCTCCCATTCAAGAAAACCCAGTGCTGTTCGCGCGAGTGATGCAGAGATGTCTTGAACAAGGCTGCTTCCCCGATAGGTGGAAAGTGCAGAAACTGGTTCTGCTGCCGAAACCAGGCAAGCCCCCGGGTTCACCCGGTCCTATCGCCCTATTTGCCTTTTAGACACCATGGGAAAGATTTTGGAGAGGATCATCCACAATCGACTACTCCACGTTACCGAAAGCGACAATGGTCTATCGAAACTGCAATTCGGTTTTCGCAAGAAGAGGTCTACGATAGCGGCAATAAAAAGAGCGGTTTCTATTGCGTCGAAAGCAATCGCAAGCAAGCGTTGGAAAGGAGGGAAAAAGAAATACTGCGCTATAGTGACGCTAGACGTTAAAAATGCTTTCAACTCAGCAGATTGAGAGCTGACACTCAAAGCCCTTACGAGGCTAGGCGCTCCCGTGTATCTTTTTAACATCATATGAAGCTATCTCAACGGAAGAATGCTGGTATACGACACAGAAGAAGGACAAAAAAGCTATACGATAACAGCACGAGTGCAGTAAGGCTCAGTATTAGGTCCAACATTGTGGAAAATTATGTACGACGGGGTCCTTCGCTTACAGTTTCCCACAGGTGTAAATATTATTGGATTTGCGGACGACATAGCATTGGTGGTCGTAGCGAAGCACAACAGCAAGCATAGAACAAAGTTAATGTGGCAGTCGCCACCATAAATGACTGGCTAAATAAGATGGGGCTTTCTCTAGCCGAGGAGAAGACTGAAGCGGTTTTGATAAGCAGCCGCAAGAAGGTAGAAACAGCATCTTACACGGTGGGTAGGCACCTAATACTATCAAAAAGGCAGATACGTTACTTGGGTGTGATACTAGACGATAGACTAAACTTTGGCGCACACGCAGAATATATTTCCAATAAAGCCTCCAAAATGTACAGTTCTCTTAGCAGAATCCTTCCAAATATCGGTGGACCAAGGAGCAGCAGACGAAGCGTGCTTACCTCCACTCTTCTATACGCAGCACCAGTGTGGGTCGACTCTTTGAAAGTCAAGGCGTACCGAAAACACTACAGTACTCTACAGAGACTGTGCGCACTCAGAGTTGCTTCTTCGTACAAGACGACTTCAGCGGAAGCGGTAATTATGGTGGTGCCGCTTCTAATAAAGAAGAAAGAGCCGTATCCATTCGAAAATGGCATGGTATGTCCCATACATAAGCACCAAGGGAAGATGGACGTACACCTTGATTCCAAACCTTGCAAAATGAGTAAATCGTACGCATGGCGAAGTAAATTTCTAGTTAACGCAGTTCCTGACAGGCCACGGCGTATACCGAAGCTACCTGTACCAATTTGGACACGACACCTCGTTCGCTCAATATGTAACGTAGCAGAAGATGCGTGCCACCTGGTCTTCAACTGCCCGCGCCTTAACGCCCTTAGAACAGTACTAGCGGATCTGACAAGCACAACGCCGCGTCCGCAAAATATCGTGGTCATCATGCTCACCTCCGAGAGTGCGTGGGCAGCCGTCTGCAACATGATTAGTGATGGCACGATTAATCGAATAACCGATTATAATCGGTTATTTTCATTCGATTAACGGTTTAATTGTATCGAAATTTTCCTTTCGATTAATCGAGCGATTAACCGATTAATTTTGAAAATAATCGAAAATAAGTCATTAAAAATTTACTACTCACACAATAATGTATGAATGAAAATTCCGTAACAAAATTGGCATTCTTACCACTCAATAATATAAGCAACAATAAAAGGGTCCACTCTACTCGAAATTTTTTAAATTCTCGTATTCTGCAAATTTTTTAAATAATATTTTTGCAAAAAACCGCAACACAAGTTTAACGTAAGTAACAACTAAAAAATCACAACGCAGGTATCCACATATTTTTATTTTATTTTCCAAATACGGTGCTGCACATTTTTTTCCATACGCTTTTTTATATGGAAGAAAATAAGCATCACCGTTAAAAAAATTGCCAAAGTCAACGGTAAGTGATCCTTCAATCTTACAATTTGTTATAAAAAAATTTAATGGGCTACAAAACTGCATACTGAAAATCTTTCTAAGAAATCTAGTTTGAAAGCTCGAACTTTTTGCTGAATTTGATTTTTTTATTGCACAAAGTTTGACATATTTATAACGGGTGATTTTTTTGAGGTTAGGATTTTCATGCATTAGTATTTGACAGATCACGTGGGATTTCAGACATGGTGTCAAAGAGAAAGATGCTCAGTATGCTTTGACATTTCATCATGAATAGACTTACTAACGAGCAACGCTTGCAAATCATTGAATTTTATTACCAAAATCAGTGTTCGGTTCGCTTTACGTCCGATTTATGGTCTACATAATCGACCAAGTGAGCAAACAATTAATGCGATTGTGACCAAGTTTCGCACTCAGTTTACTTTATTGGACATTAAACCAACCACACGAATGCGTACAGTGCGTACAGAAGAGAATATTGCGTCTGTTTCTGAGAGTGTTGCTGAAGACCGTGAAATGTCGATTCGTCGCCGTTCGCAGCAATTGGGTTTGCGAAACACATTTCGAACCGAACACTGATTTTGGTAATAAAATTCAATGATTTGCAAGCGTTGCTCGTTAGTAAGTCTATTCATGATGAAATGTCAAAGCATACTGAGCATCTTTCTCTTTGACACCATGTCTGAAATCCCACGTGATCTGTCAAATACTAATGCATGAAAATCCTAACCTCAAAAAAATCACCCTATATTTATATGGTTTTTGCTGAAGAATAAGCTGTGTTTAAGTTATAATTTGTACATGGGGTGTATAACGGATTGCATACTACTTTACATCTTTTTATTTATTGTTCCCATTAGCTTTTAGTTTTCTTGATTGTTTGCGCACTGAATTCATGGCGCAAGCTTCCACAATTTAACAAGAAATGTATCCTTAAATAAAACAGTAAATTTGTCTTGTGTAAACAGTTTTTATTAATTTTCGATTTTAATCGAAACGACCGATTAATAGGTTAATTTCTTACGATTAATTGCAATTATTAATCGAATGCTTTCGATTAATCAATTATCCGATTAATCGATTATTTATTTTTTTTTGCCATCACTAAACATGATTGCGAAGATGCATAAGCTGCTACGTGAGGAAGAAAATAAGCGCCGCAATGTTCTACGAACGTGACCCGGGGCAAGGTATGTATACGTATACATGTGCCCTCGACATAAGGGAAGGTGGGTGGGGGTTAGCGGACCCGACCTAGGTGGGGTACATAGGTACAATATAACCTCAAAGGGGGTCAGGTAGGTGCGATTTTCAACTCACCGCACCAAGCCTAAACAAGACAGTAACAGACGTTGAGCCTAGTGCTCACACCGCCACCCGACGCAATACTTAACGGTAGTACCGGGGGGGATACGGTACAGGACGGTAGAAGGTTTAGTGCGATTAAAGTTCCAAACTGACGGGGGTAAGGCTTTCAATGCTTCCTCCTCTGAAAAAAAATACTTCCACAAATATATAGTAGATACATTTTTCCCTATATTCAACAGTTGCTCGTTTGGAAATCTAATTTGCATACATTTGATGCCAATAGCTTTCGCAACAAACAAGCCAGTTCTCAAAGAGTCCAAATTTATTTTAGTCATGCAACAGCTCCACATAACTCCGCCATAGACACACCAGTTGCTGGAGTACCAATAAGCTGTACTGACAGTATTTTAATTGATCCACGACAATCGGTGGCATATGGAATGCGTGATGGAAATTTTTTGGTGCTTGATAGCCAATATACTACAAGAGTAAACGCTACAAGTGAAACGCTGTGATAGTAATTTTTCTTAGATTTCCATTATTTGTTTGCAGTTACATTAAGAAGCTAATAGAGGACAGAGCTGTTGGTGAGGAAGGTGTCGAGTTATTGCAGTACTGCAACTGGGAAAATCCCCACTCGTATGGAATAGTAGCTTATGTCAAAAGGCTGGTTTTAGTATAATGCGGCTTTCGCAGCATATCCTCACTGGCGCCGAGCCGTTGAAGAAATTTTTTGCAAATAAACGTGCAAGAAATAGTTCCGATACTAGCAAGCCCATATTCTTGTTAAGGGTTATCACAAAATTCCTTGTGTTGTAAATATTAAAGGGAATGCCGGATTATACTAAAGCCAGCTTCCCGACATAAACTACTATTCCATACGAACACAGAAATATAAATGTATCTAAAACTGAATAACTCAAATCAAATTGGATTGCATTTGCATAATATACCTAATATTGGAATCTTTTTCGATCGTAAAAAATACAACTTGCAATTATTTAGATTATAGTTTTGATAGAAATTGATTGCAATCGTAAATTTTGTAAAAATTGTTAATAGCAATCTGCCTTCAATTTGTGTTCCCCATGTAACGGTTATAAAATACGTTAAATCCGCACTATCTGCATTAATAAAAATATACATTGGAATACTTAAAATAAAACGATTCATATTTATCTTCTAATAAGAATTGTTTCTTAATTGAGAGTCTTTAATACTAATATAAAGTAAATGAATTCGCAATAGTTCCGCAGCTCAGGTTGATTTAAAGAAATCCGTTTAAATTTTTCGAATTACATCTACTTGAATATAGGATAGGCAGGGTTGCATACAAATGCTTTCAAAGCTTTCAAAAAATACTGCAGAACCAGGGACCCAAAATAATCGTTATCATGAAGGATTTTTATTTAGAAATCATTGTATAATCGTTATTTTATGATTTATATTTTTTCAATCAAAAATAATCGTTATTCTTTGAATTTTATTTTTTCAATCATTTTTAATCGTTTTTTTATGATTTTTGTATTTTCGATCAAAAATAATCGTTATTTTATGATTTTTATTTTTTGAATCATTTTTAATCGTTATTTTGTGATTTATATTTTTTTTGATCATCTTTAATCGTCATATTATGATTTTTATTTTTTCGATCATTGTTAATCGTTACTTTATGATTTTTATTTTTTCGATAATTTTTAATCGTTGTACTATGATTTTAATTTTATCTTATTCTTAGTTTTTTAATGTGTAAACCGAATGTGCACAGATTTGACTAAAAAAAGTTTTACAAGGCATCCTTATGTACACAGTAAACTCAGAATTGTAATGCTCTCACCCCCTAGGATTGTTCTATATTGGAAAAAGAGTACCCCTATTTTTATACCAAGTAAGAGCAGCGCTGTCTTAGGCAATGCCGAAGGCTTCATACCTTTCATGAACATCTGAAAATTTTACTTTAACAGATTACTGAATTTGAAAAAATTTATATATTACATACATATATAAAAATCATATCTAAACAATCAGAGGTATGCAAGATATAAATACCTTATATAGCGCCAATCGAAGTGATTTTGACTGCTGTTTGAACGGTATGTAATCCGGTAACACAATTTAATGGGTTTAGCTTCCTACATAAAGGAGATATATCGCAAAAACTGGTATCTGAACAATCAGTGGTATAAGAGATAAAGCTTAAACAGCATAGATTTTGACGATTTTCTCAGTAGACTGTGTAAATTTATCGGTTTTAGCTGTCCATACAAAGGAATTTCACAGTAAAACCACATATCTGAACAATCAGTTATATGGAGGTAATAAATAGGTTATAGTGACCCGATCTTTGTTAGTTTTCCTGAAAACTTTCTGTTGATAATGAGTGAAAATATTGCGAAATTTCATGTTTCTATCTACATAAATGGAGGAGTTATAACGAAAATTCTCATAACTGAACAATCAGTTGTATGGAGGCTATAGGTTATAGCGACCCGATCTTCGCCATTTTTATTGTAATTATTCTTTTGCTAATGGGTTGAAATATTGCGAAATTTCATGTTTCTATCTACATAAATGGAGGAGTTATAACGAAAATTCTCATAACTGAACAATCAGTTGTATGGGAGATATATGTTATAGTAACCCGTTCTTTGTTATTTTCACTGTAAGTATTCTGTTAACAATGTAATAAGTAATAAGTATTTTTCTAATAATGAGTGGCAACAGTGCAAAATTTCATGTTCCTATCTACATAAATGGAGGAGTTATAACGAAAAATCTTATATCTGAACAATCAGTTGTAGGGGAGCTATAGATTATAGTGACCCGATCTTTGTAATTTTCACTGTAAGTATTTTGTTGATAATGGGCGGAAGTATTGCAAAATTTCATGTTCCTAACTGCTTAAATGGAGGAGTTATAGCGAAAAATCTCATATCTGAAGAATCAGTCGTATGGGAGCTATATGTTATATGTAGTGGTCCGATTATTCCGGTTCCGACAAATGATTAGTGCATTGTAAAAATACACCCACCTACCAAATTTCGTCCGGATATCTCGAAAACTGAGAGACTAGATTGCATGCAAACAGACGGACATGACTAAATCGACGAAGCTCGACGTTCTGATCATTTAAGTGTACATATCAATAGGTTTATCTCTTCTAATTTTGGTACTTACAAACATCGGACCAAAGTTATAATACCATTTCATGCTCATGAAAGGTATAAAAATAAGGGTATACTTTTACCAATATAGAACAATCCTAGCGGTGCACAGTGTAATATTACGGGAATCTAGTGGAACTTTATTAAAAAAATTTGTGTTCCAAATCGGGGAAAATATGTTTTTACGAATTAGCTAAATATTTATACAATGCAATGTTAAAAACAAAAAGACCTTTAGCAGCTCAGATTTTTGTAGGAGAAGTCCCGAAGTATAGAATTTTTTCACTTTGAAAAAACACTTGCTTCAGTAGCAATCTCGCAACAATTGAGAAAAGGTGGATTGTGTCATTTTAAATAAATAATCACATACAATTTTATTGGATAACATTTCCTTGAATCTTTAAGTAATGGATACAGGTAAGCTTTTTTATTTTATTACTACTTATCATATCGAAAATTTGCAAAGTTTTCAACTCTCTAGATCAATTTATTTGAATCAGAATTCTCCACTTTGCATTTAGTTTTAAAAAATTCCCCGTATGTCCCCTTTTTGAAAGTACTCATAACTTCTCCTGCAATTCATAGGCATTTTAGGAAAACTTAAATCTTTTGCCCAGATTGGCCCATCTTTAATTAATTTAAATTTTTGACAGACTAATAGCATAAAATGAAGCGAAAAGATATATTTGAAATTTGGTTGCAGGCAAAAAACTTACAAGATTCTGAATCTAGTAGAAGGGCCCTGGAAATTTGTGTTAGCCATCTTAGTAGCAAACTTAAGGAAAAGTGGGAGAAATGTAAGCGGATGAAAGCAAGATTCCAATTAGAAAACCAAGACTGGTTAGAAGGAGAAATCTCATTTCCATCTGAATTTCTCGATAACCTGCCGTCTTGTAGTAAAACTTCTCGAGTTGTTCGGCCCGAAAAACCTTTTGAAGACTGCCACTTAAAAGTGAAAAAAAAGGAAATTGAAGGAAGTGGTCTGCTCTTCATCACAAGAGAAACTAACTCTTGCGGCACGGATGAAATTGATGTCTTCTGGAAGGAGGGATGCTGCTAAAATTGTAGAGGAAGTTTCTTTCTCGCCACCTTCGCAAGCTACAAAAATAAAGAAGGCTCGAGAATTTTTTAATAGAACAGATCCACAGCTTTCTCCAGAAGCTGCCCTTGGTCTACTGGTTGATGCCAAACTAAGTGTAAAACAGTACAACATTATTCGACAGCAAGCGAAAAGTGTACATGCTAATATATATCCGGCATATAATCTTGTTCAAGAATAAAAAAAGAAGAGCTACCCTCCAGAAGAAAGTATTATTATTACTGATACCTCCGCAGAAGTAAAGCTACAAGAGCTCCTCGATCTAACGGCGAGAAGAATTTGTGGAGTAACAAAAAACCTTATTGAGGAAATGGATTCTTCTTCATCTGTATTCCAGTTTACACTTCTGTCAAAATGGGGCTGTGATGGTAGTTCAGCACAAAGACAATATAAGCAAAGGTTATTAACTGAATGCTCAGAAGATGGCAGTGACAAAAACCTTTTTTCCATATCGTTTGTGCCCTTGCGTTTAATTAATGACCAGACAAATGATATTGTATGGCAAAATCCACGACCTAATTCCCCACGATTTTCTAGGATGATCTAATTCAGCTTTAAAAACGAATCCAAGGGTGTAATAATAACAGAGGTGAATTTAATGAAAACTTATATAGCAAAATTGGAGTCAAGCTATATTACCATAGATAAGATACAACTTAGTTGCAAACACAACTTAATGTTTACTATGGTAGACGGAAAAATTTGCAGTACGCTTTCCCAATATAGCTCCACAGAAAGGTGTTATATTCGTGGTAAATCGCCCAAGGAGATGAACTTAAAAAATACCAACACACCCGTGGATGACATGTATCTATTTGGTATATCTCCCCTCCATTCGTGGATACGTTCATTTGAGTGTCTGTTGCATATCTCCTACAGGCTTGAAATAAAAAAGTGGCAAGCTAGATCAAACGAAGAAAAATATTCCGTAGCTTCAAGAAAACAGCACATACAGAAACGTTTCTATGCTGAAATGGGACTTTTAGTAGATATGCCAAAACAATCTGTTGGTAGCACCAATGACGGTAATAATGCCAGAAGATTTTTTAGGGATGCAGAGCTATCAGCAGATATCACTGGAATAAATGTTGAACTAATTCAACGTTTCCATGTAATTCTGGAAGCGTTATCCTGCGATATGGAAATAGACCCGGAACAATTTAGCTTATTTGCCAAAAATACCAGAAAATTATATCTACAGCATTACCCTTGGTAATACATGCCAGCCAGTATCCACAAAATTCTAGTTCACTCAAAAGAAACTATAAAAACTTGCATCTTACCTCTAGGCCAACTCGCAGAAGAGGCCCAGGAAGCAAATAATAAAGAATATAGGCGAAACCGTGAGTTTTTTAGTCGAAAAACCAGCAGAAAAGCTACAAACAGACACGTTTTAAGTCGCTTCCTAATAGCTTCAGATCCGCTGCTTTCATCTAGATCGTCTCCGAAAAAAAATCCATAATCTCCCCGAGGAAACCATTCCACTATTGAAAACGCCAACCAAACTAAGCTCATCTACAAAATCATCTTCCGATGAAGAAAATTGAATTAATTTAGTTATTCCAATTATTGCACTACATACAAAGTATGTATGTTCATTTTGTTATAATGAAAATGTTTTGTTAATAGTATTTAATATAAACAGGTTGTTATGCATGTATATATGTACATATGTGTGTATGTATGCTTATCATATTGTAACACAAAAATATTTTGCAAAGCAAATATATTAATAAAATAACCTTTCACACTACCGTAACAAAAAAATTTTTCATATGCCATGACAGAAAAGATTCTGTAGCTTCAGATGTTAAAACTATATCATTTTTGAATTCAGCGTCCAAAATTAATTCAGAAATTACTTCTTTTTGTTTTGAAATATATTTCCGCGGCGAAGAAATTAATTTAGTTCCGCTAGAATCCAAAAATCACACACTGTGCGGTGTGAGCATTACAATTCTGATTTCACTGTTTTTGGACCACCCTAGTTTACATATGCATGCCTTGTTAAACTGTTTTTTAAGTCAAATCTGTGCACATTCGGCTTACACATTAAAAACTAAGAATAACTTCTAATTTTGATCGAAAAAATTAAAATCATAGTATAACGATTAAAAATGATCGAAAAAATAAAAATCACAAAATAACGATTAAAAATGATCGAACAAATAAAAATCATAAAATAGCGATTAAAAATGATCGAAAAAATAAAAATCCCAAAATAAAGATTAAAAATGATCGAAAAAATAAAAATCATAAAATAACGATTAAAAATGATCGAAAAAAAAATTCACAACATAACGATTAAATTTTGATTTTTATTATAAAAATCATAACGGTTACGGTCCCTGTGCAGAACACAACAATGAGCCTTAGGAACAATAAATAAGCAATTGCCTTTTCTTAAAATTTCAGATGTTTTGTTCGATAATAAACAAGCGATTGCTTTTTCTTAAAATTTCAGACCTTTTATTCGATTTGTTCAATCAAATCTAAATAAAAGGTCTAAAATTTTAAGAAAAAGCAATCGCTTATTTTTGAATTATTTTATATACTTATTTCCTGTCTCAAAATAGCTTCTCGGCCATGCGGTGGAGTAAATTGAAAAATTAAAATATTTCAATAGAAATTTGTTTCAGAAACCGATTTAGTTAATAAATAACTTAAGGGCGAGCACACCTATAAGCTAAACATTCTAAAAATAGAATTATTAGCAAAAACAAACAATACCAACAACCACATGATCAAGTGAATTGCAGCGGAATAGCTGCGCTTGATTGTGTTGGCATACCAAAAATGAAAATAGTGGAAAAAAGCACATGATAATTTACAAGGCGTACTTAGCACGGTGCATAGGCAACTGGCTGAGTCAGTGGGATCGTCGGTTCGAATCCTACTGAAAGAAGTCTGATGAGGAAATGTGGTGATTTCCGAAATAGCTATCACTTCTACCATTTTTTCAAATTAATTTTGCTTTTCCACAATAAATTTGCATTTAAAAAACGGCCTCGAGCTCAATATAAATTGTTGAATATAATTGTTATAA
>NW_016157359.1:289107-303847 GCF_001687245.7 Rhagoletis zephyria | reverse complement strand
GATAATTTACAAGGCGTACTTAGCACGGTGCATAGGCAACTGGCTGAGTCAGTGGGATCGTCGGTTCGAATCCTACTGAAAGAAGTCTGATGAGGAAATGTGGTGATTTCCGAAATAGCTATCACTTCTACCATTTTTTCAAATTAATTTTGCTTTTCCACAATAAATTTGCATTTAAAAAACGGCCTCGAGGTCAATAAAAATTGTTGAATATAACTGTTATAAGGCCAAAAAATAACAAAAAATAACTTAAGGACGAGCACACCTAAAAGTTAAACATTCTAAAAATAGAATTATTAGCAAAAACCAACAATACAAGCAACCACATGATCAAGTGAATTGCAGCGGAATAGCTGCGCTTGATTGTGTTGGCATAACAAAAATGAAAATAGTGGAAAAAAGCAAACGATAATTTACAAGGCGTACTTAGCACGGTGCATAGGCAACTGGCTGAGTCAGTGGGATCGTCGGTTCGAAGCCTACTGAAAGAAGTCTGATGAGGAAATGTGGTGATTTCCGAAATAGCTTTCACTTCTACCACTTTTTCAAATTATTGTTGCTTTTCCACAATAAATTTTCATTTAAAAAACGGTCTCGAGCTCAATATAAATTGTTGAATATTGCTAATGAAAAAGGAGATTGAACATTAATCACGGCGATAACGCTTTATTAGACGCCAGTCCAATAACCTAATTCATCAACAAACATTCGTTTGCGGATGCGGAAAACATCGTCCCAATTGTACGTTTGTCTCCAATTTATTTTATTAATGATTGAATAAATTTAATTTAGTTTATTTCTACTTTCCGAAAGTTTCCAATGGTGCTGATTGCTGCAAGAATTATTTAGCGATTTGGGGCATAATCAACACAATGTATGCACATAAATATGTATTATTTCACAGATCTCAGGGTCAGCTTAGAAATACGTCACCAAAATTATATAAAATCTCAGTAGGAATTATTTTTATTTATAACATAAAAGCGCTATCTGACCCAATCTGATAAGTATATTTTCCCTAAAGCTAACCCATTTTATTTACTTTGTCTCTCGTGAAAATATATATTTTATTTAAAATTTTCAGAAAATGTACATATATTTTAAATTTTTGCTTTAATTTTTGTCTCTTTTTAATATTTAATTAGATACGTTAAGATTAAAATAAGCTTAACACGAAACAGCACAGCAACCCTTTTCTGTTCATCTTGAGCACACAAAACCCTCTTTTGTTAAAATTCGGCGCTGCACAAAATCCTTGCTTTTATATTTTCCAACAAAATACCACTTCGCAACCCTGGATTTTCACGAAGCATTTCATTCGGGTCGTAATTTTGCAACTTCGGGCCATTCGGTGTTGAATGCCATATTGGCTGCCACATTGTTCACACTGTCATCGCCATATTGAACACCCTGTCAACTATCTATCAACACTAAGATTTCTCACTTGTATTCTTCCACAATGGCAGACAGCTACTCAACAGCCTCGCTCGTTTAATAGGAGCGCGAGCAAACAAGCAGCGCTCGCTCGTTTGCCAAGCAAGCCAAATTCCTCGTTCCTCGCCTCATTGCTGCTACGAGAACGAGCAGCGAGCGCCTCGCTGCCTGCGAGGCATTGAGTTCGCTCGCTCGCACTCCGAGTTTTTGCCCACCCTGGTTGTTTGTGCTCGAATACCTGTTTGATATGCCTTGGTAAGTTGAATTTTCTTTAACTGTTTCGAAAAATTTCAGGAGGTTAGTCATCTCAATTAGGAAAGGTACTCATAGATCAACACATAAATTATGACTTTCAATCCTTTCACTTCTCTAGCTGGCAAATTTCATTACAAATGGCTACTCAATCAAGAAAAATTAAAAGGTGTTAGATAGTTTAAAAATTCTGTGGCGAATCTTACTTGCTCCTGTGGATATTCAGAAACTACAGTATCGATGCCACACTATTTCCTCATTAACTATCGTACAGTCCATATTTTTTTTTTGGACGCGAAATTGCCTAATCCTTCAAGGGGTTTTGATTAAACTTACATATCGCAAAATAGACTTTTATTATACTTATCTTAATTTTTGAGTCTGGAGAGAGTTCTCGACCTTCTCTAGCTCGCAAGAGAAATTTGAATTATTACCACATTTATTTAATTTTTCCAGCATTTTAAAATCATAGATGTAAAATTGGACATAAAAAAAATTAAATTGTACAAAAATATTGTTCCTAGCATACCAGCGGAGTCCGATAATAGACCGTAAAGCGGGCTTTACAATTTTCAAAATGTTCTCAATTTTGTTATAATTAATAAGTATTAAAGTGTTTTCATCTTTTACTTTATTGAAAAAACGCATACAAAAGTTCTAAAGTTAGACACAAGTAATTTTTTATGCATTATTGCTTACCTCTAAATGCATTTGAAACTGCCATAACGTCAACAGCTTTTATACTCCGAAAACACGCATTCGAGGTGTTAACGTGGGAGTCCCTTTTCAATCCATATTCGGAGTGCTCCGAAAACCCCCTTTCAAGGCGTCCTTTTTACTCCATATTGACACTGCTCCGCAGTTGCTGCCTATTGAAATGAACGTAGCAATGCTTTGTTCAATGGAAAACTTTAAAAATTTTTCCATGCAAATATTTCAAAAGCGGTCTAATGAAATTTAAATCATAAATGTTCATACAAAGTTTCAGATGGAGCACTTTAATTTGATACATGCCTTGTCTCTGTACGATTAGTAGCTGGGAATAAGCGCTTTGTCTTAGAATAGTACATAAATTATATTCATTTTTAATTAATAATAAATAAAATAAAATAAAAAACTTTTTAATATACAACGCTTTAATAAATGGACTAAAAAGTAGAAAATAATATTTCTCAGTCCCACAGAATTTGTTTTGATAACTTTTGGGTTTGAAATTTTAGCAAAAGTCATTATAAACAATTAATGACATTGAAAACGAAAAACGTGGAGCGAATGCAGTCCAAAGTATTCGATTTCATTAACAATAGTCAAACTACATAACATTCTACAGCGAAAGTACAAATTTGAGATCGATTTTAAACGGTCGTTATTCTTATGCCCACATACATACATATGTTACTTTTCATATCAATTCAAGTGTATTGCCATACATTTTTTTGCTGTATTTTTAGTATGGTGGTCTGGACATACAACTTTGCAAGTTGATAAAAGCGTTGTAAAATTTATTTGTTGAATTGGTACACTGCTACCGTTTTCGCATATTATGCTTTTACGATTTTCTCATTACTTTCATACTATTTTCGGTTTTCAGTTTGTGTACTTCTTTGAGCTGTGAAATAGTAGTCACATTAGGTAGTATGTTATTGTCAGTGTTGTTAGAAAAAATTTCGTTTGGAGCTAAAACGGTCGAAAAAGAGCTAAAAAGAACTAAATAATACTCATAGTAGCTAAAATGAAGAGCTAAATTTTTTTTAAGTTGAGCATTTATTGACTTAAAGTTGTTTTTACATTTTCCGCAAGTTTTATAAACACAACGTATTTTATACATTTAAGTGCTGAAAAAAACTGTTAAAACCAAGAAAAGGTGCATATATGTCGAATTCATTACTACGACGCTAATAACACTTAGGACGCTGTTACGCAGACGATTATATGATCTCTGGTCACTAATTGTTGTTGGTTTCGCTAGCGGGCTTTTATAAAAATCTGGATTTTTCTACTCGAAAATAGTTGGCAGCACTGCTGGTCATGCAGTTCAGTTCACTTTCTCTCTCTCTAAAATTTTTCATTGTATAGCGAAAGCAACAACAATTGGTGACCAGAGATCATATGATCGTCTGCGTAACAGCGCCCTTTTACAAACTGTTAAGATTTGCAATTTCAGATATTTGATTTGACCATAAAAACTCGGGTTACGAATAATTTTTGCAAAATTTTTCTGAAAAGTTTTATTTCCCTCTCCCATTAAGCTAAAATTAGTAGATAAAATCAAAATTCGCGCGTTGAGAAAAAGAATTTTCTTCTAACTAATTTTTGAATTCTCTAACCTAGATCCCGTGGATACAAATGTATGTTTATCTACTGCATTTCGAAGTTTGTAATTTTATCAACGCTTAAGTTTTGGCTTTCCTTTTCTACCGTGGGCGCCTGAGAGAGAATACACCGCCTGAGCTCATTGGAGCTCGAATTACTGCCCAGTATAGTTTATGTCCTTCCGCGCACCTTGTAGAAACTAATCGCATGGAACTTTTCTAAGTATTAATCGAAATAGAATATTCTTTTATTATTATATTATATAATATGAAGGTTTCAAAAATAGTCTGGGATCACCAAAGCCAAATAAAATTTTGCCAACACTTGTACAATGAAGTTACAGAATTTTAATTTTAATATATTACCTAATACAACTAAAACTTTCTGGAGCCAAAAAAGTGATAGACAATTCTGAAAAGAGCTAGGAGCTAAAGCCAAATTTTCGTGGCTAAATGGAAAAATAAAGACCTAAATCTAGCTCCAAATGTACCATAATGGCAACACTGGTTATTGTAGCGTAGGCGAAGCTACGTTACACAGCCTACAGGAAATCGTAGTAGTGAGCAAAATAAGGCGTTGAGTGTCGATTAGTAAATAGAATTTGTAAAATATAGATATTTTAGGAGTTCTAAATTGTTTACGTCGAGATGTCTAAATATTTTTCTTGCCAAAAACCGAGACATTTTGCGTCCTGGCATATATTGTACCGGGACCGGAACAAAACTTTTAAATCCGGGCCAGTACCGCCAAAAATGGGACGGTTGGCAACCGTGATGGGTGCATTCCAAAACGTCAAAATACAAAGCGTCTATTTTATTTCTATAACTCAGTAGATTGTAATTAGGGACACGAATTTCGATACGATAGGATACCATATCGATATTTTTTCCATTCGATACCGATACTTTTTACTCAATAGGTTTCAAGCGACATCGAGTACCAGAACACTTGTTTCGTATCGATTCGCAAAGTTGCATTGCAAAGTTAATGTCATTAATAATATATTGCACTTTATTGTAAAAGAAATTGTCTTTTATTAAATTCTTTTTGATGTGCTTGAGGAAAAGTGCATATAGGCATTTCCAATCTGGCGTCGCGTGACAAAATGATAAAACATTAAATGAAAACGTCAACTGAAAACTCTGGGAATTGGTTACAGCATTTGTAGTAATATTTGAAATATTTAAGGCAAATTTTCCAAGTTCCAAAATGTAAAAATCTGTCCTGCTTTTTTTATCAGTCTAAGTATCTGACGTCACGTTGAATGGCATTACGCTACTTAAATCTTCATTGAAACCTTTTTGTTAATATTGTTTGTAAAATAATTTTTACCGCAAATAAAATATGAATTTTATGTCGAATATATGTTTTATTTTGACTTCAGCGCAGCCTAGCGGTGCCATTTATTGCAAATCTATGTCTTACTATAACCTGCCGCTGGAAACGCCCATATATCTATACGTTGGAATTGATATGTAAAGCAATATGGATATATTTTGGGCGGATATTCAGATTTAATTTTATGAATTATGTATCGATATTGGGAATATCGAATCTTTTTATCCCAATAATAATTTGTACCCGATGTTTTTACAGCGATACATCAAATGAGTACTTTCGATCCGATATCGTGTCGCTAATTGTAATGTTAGACTTTTTCTTCTAGTGTAGTTCAGAAATAAAAGAGAGTGATGCTTTGTATTTTGAAGTTTCGGAATGCACCCAATATTAACTGTTTATGGGGAAAATTGCACCATCGTTTAAACCTGGTTCACAGGCATTTTTATGAGCTGGTAAGGCCCCAAAATACCGAACACCGAATACGGGACAGATACGGGGCATTGAAAAAATTCAGAACATTTGGTGTCCGGTATAAAATAAATAAATTATCAGGACAATTGATGAAAAAGAGGACTGTCTCTAGGGTTGCCATTATTTTCGAATATATTTATAGTACTTTTTCAAAAAAAAAAAAATGGAAAAAATATAGTAGACTTCGAATATATATGTGACCTGGTCTACGAAAAGGGAGCTTACGTGCGAAAACTAGTTTTCTGTGAAAAAGCTGTTAAAAGTAAACAACTCGTTTCGTCAGTTTCTCATTATCTCGTTAATTGTTCTCCGCGCCGGTCCAGTAAGTGTTGTTGTTGGTCGGAATATTATTATAGTTCATCGTGTAAGTTGCTAGTGTGGAATATTTAAAAAAGTAACACTGAAGAAGTGACGTTTACTGTTTCTGTTTATTATCGTCTTCGCATTTCGCATGAAATGAAACATGAGTGTTGATGAGGAGTTGAGGAGGAGCCGTATACGGACAATATTTCCATGAAAAGGATGATGAAAAAGATGATGAAAACTATGAAGAGAGCAATGATGATGAAGACGAAGTATGTGTATCTCAGGCAGAAGATGATACCGAACAAACTTTTGTTAAGATGGACCTGTATACATAACTACTCAGCATTATTATTTTTGGCCCATAATACGTTTTTCTAGTGTATAATCATGTCTTTATAGCTTATAATTCAATGTATTTTGTTCATTACCAATAAATTATATTTTGTCGTATTTTTACTCTTCTTTCTCTACATTTTTAGTACACTTCTAAGCAAGTTAGGATTTTCTGCTTTTCACCACGTGAAAAAGCATCTCATCTTCCATCCGAATCAACCAAAAAGTGAAAATTGATTTTTTGACACCTAAGCCCCCTTTCCGTAGACCAGGTCACATATAGTATTTTATTTAAAAGGAAAGGTAAAAAACGATTTTTAAGTGATGGAAAAAGTTCTTCCTGTGAATGCCGAAGTTGCCGAATAGAGAGAAGAAATGAAATAATTTTAAGTATTTTTTTTTTTTATCCTTTCTCAGTGGTTTAAAAATACGTCATCTTTTTTGATTATAAACTCACACTTTAAAGAATATTTCATTTAATATTGTCATTTCAGTATAAAGGTCACCCATTTAAATACTAATTTTTCGTGCATATTACTGAAATATACTGATATTTATAATTGAAGAAATATAGTATTATTGCTTACTATATTTTTTTTCTAACATTATATAGTACGCCGACCGGAAAAATAGTGCAATACTACATATTATAGTACGGTTGGCATCCCTAACTGTCTCGTATAATACAGGACGGATGGCCACCGTACGTATATACCAACACATGCTCGCATTTACACTTCCGCTCAAGTAAATGTCAGGGTATCAACTTACATACATTGCTTTCGGCTGCTATGGTTACAGTCAGGGCTGCCAACTTCGCTCACACCGTGCCATTTTTGGCCCTGTTTTACATCAAATCGTCGCTCCCAACGAAGAGTAGCACATCTCAAATTACCGTGGAAGACTAGAACGTTTCACTATTTGCGTGGAAGAGTAGCACATTTCAGATTTTTGCGTGGAAGAGTAGCATGGGCGTCGCTACGTAGGGGCGGGGGGGAGGCATGTCATTGCTTCTTATCTCAGCTGTTATTTGCTGTTGTGTTTCTGCAGCATATTTTTAATACTGTTTAATCCTGCCTAGTATGAAAATGTATATAGCAGGGGTGGGCAAGGCCTACGCCGAAAAGAGCACATCTAAGTTCTAAATACTACAAAGAGCCCCAAAAAAGAACAGAAAAACATCAATTTTATTATAATTCTATTGTAATTAAGATAGATATAAAACAAAATTCAAAAGATCCCTTTGGCAAGATTTTTAAAATCTGGGTTTAGGTCAGTTAGGATAGTCAATAGGTATGTTCGTTTAAAATCTCCAGTAAAAAATGTCCAACAGCTTATGAGACGGTAACCAAATTTAGCGGTTACAAGAGAGCACAAAATGCGAAAAAGGTTTAAAAATTTACAGACACTTTAATTACCGGTTATACAATTTATGTTACCAGCGCAGAATAGACCTGTAAAAAATATAAGATTGAAAACGTAAGAAAACAAATCCTGAATTCTTATCCTGACACAGTTCACTGAATAAACGAATAATTACTTATTTCTTATAAGTTTAATTAGTCGCATTTTATTATTTCAACTTCCAAACCATAACCATAAATTCCAACCAGCTCTTCTTGATCGGCTGTTTTCTTGTTGGGAAATTGCTGTGGGCTAAAATATGAATTTATATGTATAATATGTATGTATAGTGTGACCAACTGTACGCAAATGACACGTACAGTACGTAAATTTGTAACCATGTACCGTGTACCGAAGCCAACCACAAAATCACGAAAATGTACGTTAACTGAATCGAATAAATATTGTTGTACGTAAATTTTATCGATAGGAGCGTGCAACATACATACGAATATGCAAATTTGTACTAATAAAAACTAAAAATATTATAATGAATCAGTTATTAAAAAATCGTCAAAATGACGATAAAATCCCCAACACTGGCAACGCTGCCTGCTGAATACTTTATTTGTGTTTTTCTTGTGTCCGTTAAGGGTGGGTAACTCAGCAAATTTATAGGAGTTGACTCAATGACTCCAACTCACTTTAGGGAGTCAGTACATTCAACTAACTCATTTGAGTGTTTGCATATTAAACTCATTCGTATTGCAGACTCGTTTTGAGGCATGTGTGCGGTATAGCGGCCGTTGAGATAAAACAAAAATTAAAAGTGGGCGTATTGAACGCGTATTTTCTTTGATTAATCAGATTTGGAGCGATGAGAAATCACAACTGAATATCGAGACATTCAGAGATCTTTTGTTTGTTCGGTACAACATTAAAATGATTTGTACGGAATTTTTCGAATTCGTAAAGAATCAGCCTCAAATGCTGAAAGAAATTGCATCAGATGGAAAATACGCGTTCAGGAAAACTACTAAAAATCAATGAATTGATTACATAGGCCGACATTTTTGTAATTTAGCAGCAATTGCATTATTTCATGCAATGGGGTATAGTCATTGCGCTGGGTATGCAGTTACAGTTTAATGGCTATACTCAATCCCGACTCTTGCGTCCTCGTTCGCGCACTCTGGGCAACGTGAGCAACCCATGTGCGAGATGAGAAAGAGAGGGATCTTCGGTGGGGCCACTCTTACTTATTCGGTTTAAAGGCCCACTGAAGTCTGCAGCGTCTGTTCACCAGTAGGTGCGGCTGCAAGCGGGTGTCTGCTTGAGCAAGCGGCTCGCTATATAAAGGTGTAGTTGGTTGCGTACCCACCCCGTTCCAGCAATGGGTTGTGCGCTGGGCTTGGGACCCGCCACTTAAAAACCACTTCCAGTGAAGAAGCAAGGCAAAGCCTCGGATGAGACCCCCCCTTATGATGACGACCACGGCAAACGTTTAAAGGACTACGATTTGAGGGCATGCACCTGGAATGTCCGGACCCTTAATGGGGAAGGTGCCTCTGCCCGGCTGGTTGATGTCCTCGTAAGGACAAAAGCTGACATCACCGCCATCCAAGAAATGCGTTGGACGGGGCAAGGCAAACAATGGCTGGAGCCTTGCGACGTCTACTACAGCTGCCATGTAACGGAGCGCAAATTCGGAGTTGGATTTGTGGTGGGAGAGAGACTCCGTCGCCGAGTACTGTCGTTCACCCCGGTGGACGAGCGTCTAGCCACAATCCGCATCAAAGCGAGATTCTTCAACATCTCGCTCATCTGCGCCCATGCCCCGACGGAAGAGAAGGATGAGGCATCCAAGGATCTCTTCTGTGAGCGCTAGGAGCGCACGTACGAGCGCTGCCCCCGGTCATGATATAAAAATCGTGCTTGGCGACTTGAATGCCTGGGTGGGCAAGGGAGAGATCTTTGGAACCACCGTCGGAAAATTCAGCCTCCACGACGAAACGTCCGACAACGGATTGAGGCTGATCGACTTCGCCGGGGCCCGAAACATGGTAGTATGCAGTACTAGGTTCAAGCATAAAAAGATCCATCAAGCTACCTGGCTGTCTCCGGATCGAAAAACGAGAAACCAAATCGATCATGTTGTGATAGACGGAAGGCACGCTTCCAGTGTTTTAGACGTACGCACACTCCGAGGCCCAAACATCGACTCGGACCACTATCTTGTTGCAGCCAAGATACGCACCCGCCTCTGTGCAGCAAAAAATGTGCGCCCAAATATGCAAGGAAAGCTTAACGTCGAAAAGCTGCAAACCCAACAGACAGCCAGCGCTTTCGGTACTCGACTCTCACACCTACTCTCAGAGAGCACTCTTCAACAAACCGACATATGTGAGCAGTGGAACCACATTTCCCGCTCATTAAGTACCGCCGCCGAAGAAGTAGTCGGATTTCAGCGAGCCCGAAAGAACAACTGGTACGATGAGGAGTGTCAGGAAGCTGCAGAGAAAAAAGATGCCGCCTACAGGGCCACGCTGCGATCGGGCGCAACGCGCGAATAAAATCCGTTGTTCGTTTAAAGAGATACAATGCTCTTAATTTTTTGTATGAAAATTTAATGAATATATTTTAAAAATTTTTGAAACATAAATTTCGTTTTCAATTTCTATAGATACATAAATGTTTAAACATACAAAGAAATAAACAGTAGAACTGTTGAACAGTGGTAAATACCTTAACAAGTTTAACAAATAACAANTACCGCCGCCGAAGAAGTAGTCGGATTTCAGCGAGCCCGAAAGAACAACTGGTACGATGAGGAGTGTCAGGAAGCTGCAGAGAAAAAAGATGCCGCCTACAGGGCCACACTGCGATCGGGCGCAACGCGCGAATAAAATCCGTAGTTCGTTTAAAGAGATACAATGCTCTTAATTTGTTGTATGAAAATTTAATGAATATATTTTAAAAATTTTTGAAACATAAATTTCGTTTTCAATTTCTATAGATACATAAATGTTTAAACATACAAAGAAATAAACAGTAGAACTGTTGAACAGTGGTAAATACCTTAACAAGTTTAACAAATAACAATTTAAATAATAATAATTAGTTCTATACATATAACTTCCCCAACGCTAGAATTTAAGATACCTCTTATATTCGAACTCATAAAGTTAATAATTATACAAATCTAATTTTTTATTTTTATTTTTTTGTTAATTAAACCTATATTTAAATAGCATTATCGTATACAAATTTTCTTTTAATATTGGAACTATGAATATTTTCTAAATTAGAACTTATATATTTTGGTTGTTCTTTGTGCCGCAAAGCTTTATAATTCTTTATGTATCCCGTAGTTCTATTTTCTGTATAATTTTCTCTAGTTTTGTTTTTATTATCAATACAGTTTTGCTTTGTTAACAAAATATTTTCATATATTTTTATTTCATTACAATATCCAAATTCAACATTTATTGGTTTTTCTTTTGTGACTGAATGATATGTATTATTATAATATTCTATTACTTTACTGATTTTGTCTTTAATATTTAGAGATGGTTGTGCCAAAGTCATCACTCTTATTTTCTCTGAAATTGTATTATGCAATCTTTCCATGTCGGCATTGCCGGTATGATTATTCGGTTTTACCAAATGCAATTCTATATTTTCTAATCTTAAATATTCTTTAATATTTATGCTTTTGAACTCATTATCGCAAATTAATTCTTTAAAGTATCCTTTTTGAGATTTATAAAGCCTTAATTATTACGGTTTGATTATTTCTATCTTCCCAATAATATGCAGTAGCAAATTTTGAAAAAAACGATCAATAATACTATGTCTCCATTGCGAGATTTATCCATTAAGATTTAATAAATCCAGTTGCTAAATCACAACCGTCTCCATTACCACAACGACATATGTTTGACTTCACAGTTTTAAATATTTGACGTTTGTTTATGTATGATTTTATAAATACAGTTTCGGACATTGATATACAGACAGATACAGGAAGGTACCAAGCGGAATTTCATTATATGAATTCTGAATATTATTGGCTTCTTATTCGTGATAAATATGTATGTAGAATGTAATGTTTGGAAAGTGTAAAGAATGGTACCATATTCCGAATCATATTCCCGAATTTAAGAAAAAAAAATTATCAAAACGGTAAAAAACATTTGCGGAAAGAAAAATTTTTGTAGAATTCTCTTATTCATAGGAGGGAACCGAAAATCCAATCGTGCGCTTTTGGCATATCATGAATACGAACTGAGTTCTGGAGGATGTTCGGGGCAATGTTATCGAAGCAGAACCATTACCGAAATTTATAAATTTTTTGTCGCAGCGCGTAAATGACTTATAGAAAGCGGAGAAGACTCTGCATGATACCCTGCAAAAATCGCGACTACTCCATGCATGCGTGTAAAGAGTACTCCCTAAGGACCAAAGAGTACTCCAAAATTAACCACAATTCATATAAAAAATATGGTCCTATTAACATTGCGATGTCCTAGGGCAGGACCATATACTCCATCCCTGCATTACATCAGAGTAGCACAAAACTACTCCAACATATTAACAATGGGCATTGTTGTTATATTTTTTCGTTTGTACACGCTTTTGTTCTTCACTTCTCAAATGCTTTTTCGAAATTAATAAAAACCAAGACAAAAATTAAAAATTACATGTTGGCTCTGACGGTATTCGAACCCGAACATGCTGGGAGCTAATAACTAACAGCGAGCATCTCTACACGTTCAGCTACAGCCAGACATGCAAATGTGCTTTCAAATGCTCAACTTCAATCACGTTTCGTTAAAACAAGAGCAGTGATCGGATAACAAACAATAAGCTGGCGCAGAGACACGAGTTGGTCCGCTACAGCATGGCAGAGGAACACTTTTGTAAGTACTCCAATTTACCACAAATAGAGTACATGGTCCAACGATTTTTGCAGGGTATTACTATAAAACATTTCTTCTAAATTTTTAGTTTTTAAAATAATATTTTCTTAATTTATTACACCCAAAGTTATGTAAATATGTATTACTAATTTTCCTCCCAAACTAACAAAAATATAAAAATCCCTAAAAATACGAAAATTCATGTTTTTATGATAGGCTAGATTTCAATGTCCTCAACTGTATATTGAAAACACAAATGTCATTTGACTTATGGCATGTGAATTTGTGGTTGCCACATCCAACAAATTGTACTTATTGATCAATATTATTGAAGATTTTACGAAGATTTAACTTAAATCTACTGCCTTTCGAGATTTAATTTTATATGGTAAATCTCTAAAGATTTAACGTCAAATCTCGTCAGAGGGCTAAATCTTCATTAAATCTCACAATGGAGACATAGTATAAATGTTAAAAAATGTGACTTTGAATTGGTGTAAATGTCCATGTGTACAATTTGTTTTATGTCCGTTGGAGTTTCAGTCATGTGGAATTTAGCTCTGATAGGATTACGATCAAATTTAGATTTACTGCAAATAACACAATTACTAATATATTTATTTATTACGGTTTTTAAATTAGGATTATAAATTAATTTTTTTAAACCCAAGTAGTTTTCATTTATACCCGTATGACTAGTTTCATTTTTATGATAATTATGAATTTGCCTATAAGCCTCTTCCTCCGATTCTATATCTTTGGCATGATAAGAGCAACGAACAAATTTGATATCACTAATTCCTCTATATAATTCTAATATTTTGTTTTGCAAAATTATATACTGATGATCGTCCAGCTCTGTGTTTATACCTATTTTACCTTTAATTATATATTTATTTTTAAATTTCTTCTAAATTATTTTCTAAGTCAAAAGAACTAACAAAAATTTGTGTGTTTCTATGCTTTATATCCACTTCTTTTAATTTATTATTTGTTAAAATAATTTTTATTTTGAATCTATTGACTACAGTATCTAAAATGGGAATATGGTCATGGACGTCTTCAAATTGAGAATGAATGGTGTCAGAATCGCTTATTACGTTATTATACAGAGAATCTACAGAAGCAGTTGACAAATTAATTTCATTTTTGTCAGCATTAATTCTAATTCTAATTCACTTAATTTAATTAGCCAACGATGTAATCTAGGGCTCATCTTCTATCTATTGCCATATAAATAAGGCCGAAAATAACTAGTTCCCCACACAATAGCAAGTAACTCTCTTTCAGTAGCCGAATAATTTCTTTTATGATCATTCAATGTTCTGCTTGCAAAACATATTGGATGACCATCTTGCTGTAAAACAGCACCAAGAGCATCACAACTTGCATCTGTAACGAGCTGAAATTTTTTATCAAACTCTGGATACTTTAGTACCGGCGGTTCTGTTATTATTTTCTTGAGTTTTTCAAATGCATTAATATAGCTCGGATTAACGCCTTTCTTTAAATATTTTATCATTGGATATGCTACCTTTGAAAAATCTTTCATGAATTTACGATAATAACCAGTTATACTAAGAAAAAATTTAATCTGTTTAATAGTTTTTGGCAATTGTAATTTTAAAATTTGATCAACTTTAGGCTTGGCTTTGGGCTTTACACCTTCAGGAGTTAAAATATGGGCCAAGTACAAAGTTTCTTTTGCGAAAAATTTACATTTATTTATTTGAATTTTTAAATTCGCTTCCTTAAGTTTTTCTAGGACTCGTTTAATATCACTTATATGTTCTTGAAGACATGTTGAAAAAATTAAAATATCATCTAAATAAACCACGCATATTTTATCAATTAAATCTCTCATAATATTGTTCATTAGTCTTTGAAAAGTTGCAGGAGCATTTTTGAGTCCAAATGGCAGTCGGCCGCTGTGGTGTAGTGGTAAGCAGTGCGCGCTTCCACTCCACAATGCCTGGGTTCAAACCCTGGTCAAAGCAACATCGCAAAAATATAGAAAGGTTTTT
>NW_016157359.1:281859-289082 GCF_001687245.7 Rhagoletis zephyria | reverse complement strand
TACCCATATGTAAGTGTTATTAGTAATAACTTATTACCCTGTAGTCAAATGTACTAGCTGTAAACTACCTCACAACTAATATGAACCGCATGCCCAACTAGTCAGCCAACTATCTTTTTTCCACGCAATCAACTGGTACTTTTAACATGGGGATGTCCTACAAGATGGCAATTGTCAGATTTCGGTCAGAAATATACCAGTCTCATACTAGTTCAAAACAGACAGAAAAATACTAGTCCAATTATGGACCAAAACCGCTACTTTGGAAGTCAAAAAATTAAATGAATTCATGAATATACAATGAAAGACTTTTGATTAAATATACTTTAAAATATTACACATTTATATTTAGCAGCCTTAGATTTGCCAATAATTAGTGTAAAAGTTTTTGAGTATTAATTAAAAGGGACAATAAATACATAAATATTTGAAACATTCGAACATAAATTTAAAGACATGTTCCATTAAATGATATTAAAAGTAAAAGCTTTCAGGTACAATAAATACTATATTTTTATATTTTTTTAATAATATGGAAAAGAAAACATTTTAGTTAAGAATAAAACGAATACTATAGTTCATTTTGAGTAAACTAAAATAAAAATAAAAGTTTTCATTAAAAGAAATTAAATTCGTTAACTTTGCACATTTCAGTCCTTTCGTTTTAAAATGTTTTTAAAGTAATAATTAATGTTTAAAGTTTGAGATTTGGATAAGAATAAAGTAAATAAATAATTCAAGCAGTTAATAAATATTCCTAATTCTTGTCTTTACTTTGGCTTGTTGATTGATAACACTGGTCTACAAGGGTTTTGCGAATAAGACGGGACCTGGTGTTTCCGAACGGATTTTTCGTGCTGAACACGAATCTGGGGTCCAAAACTTCCCATCACGTCACGTTTTCGAGAAAAAAGGGGTTGAAACCCCTAAAAACAGCGTTTTTGGCCATTTTTGAAAAATTGTAGAGCTGAACCCTGACGTGCTACAAACTTTGTATATGTCAGAAATTAAAGGCTAAATCGTGCCCTTTCGAATGAGCCCTATGCCGAATTAATCGCATGCACCCTTAGATCAGGGGGTGTATTTGTGTCTAGGAGTCCAATTTTTATATCCACCATATTCGACCCGTCATCTTAAATTTTTAAAATCTAACTGCAGATTCGTAATCAGCGACTTTTAATATAGTTAAAACCTTGGCATTATTAATTTTCTATGATCGTTTAAGATTAAATTCTTTCTGTGATCAATTTTTCCTGCACCCCTAAACACAAATACACCCCCTGCTTTAAGAGTGCACGCGATCAATTCGGCATAGGGCTCATTCGAAAGGGCACGGTTTAGCCTTTAATTTCTGATATATGCAAAATTTGTACCACGTCAGGGTTCAGCTCTATAATTTTTCGAAAATGGCCAAAAACGCTGTTTTTAGGGGTTTCAACCCCTTTTTTGACCCCGGATTCGTGTTCAGCACGAAAAATCCGTTCAGAAACACCAGGTCCCGTCTTATTCGCAGAAAAAAAGTTGAAATTTGTAGACCAGTGTAATTAAGATTAATTAAGTAATTATACTAATTTGTAATTAAAAAGAGGCAAAAGTAATTTAAAATGATCAAAAATAACCCAATAATGATGTAATTAGAATTAACGAATTAATTAAAAAAGTTTGTTTAAGTAATTATTAATCATTAAAAAGGTGCTAATATCGGTATTTAACAATTAAACGGTTATTCAAAAAAAACATGCTTTAATTAATAGATAATCATTATGAATATTAATCAGTATTTAACAAGCATGGTGTAATTACGAGTACGTACTCGCTTTAATGGTTTACAATATACCCAAATAAAAGTTATAATATTTTGTGTACTCTATTGTATTCAACTGTCGAAGTCAAGTAAAACAGGGTATGAATACATAAATCATTTTGTACTTGGTACAGGTCTGGTCATTTTCGAACTAGTATGGTTTCAGTCAGGAGATTATAGTTGCAAACTAGTATTTTTCCTGACTAGTTTGGCGTTTCACTGTAGGGTAGTGCCGTAGCAATGAATTCGACATATATGCACCTTACTTTGGTTTTAACCCAAATTGAGACGGTGTAAACAAAAATGGTTTGTATGTATTTTTGCAGTTTTGCAGGTGGTTAACTCATTCCATCTAGCTCTGAACTGTCTAATCATATTATCGTACATTTCATTGTACAAATGTTGAAGTGGTATACAAATGTAGTTTGTCTGTTCCAGGGAAAACTGGTGGCGTTTTTTTGCATTCACTTCAGCTACTTCATTATCCTTAGTATCCTTTTATCAGCGTCTAGCTTGTCAATGGCTTCCCGGCTGCGAGGGACGTTTATGGATGAAATACTATATCAGGAAACTGCCTTGATTGCCGCCTGGAATAGGTTTAAGTTGGAATTGATTGTCGTTTCGGTGAGGGAAGAATAAAAGGAAGAATAATAGGAAGAATAAAAAAATTCATTCAAAGATAGCTAAAGGTCGGTAGGTTTGTAGGCCTCACACCCCTTTTCAAATAGCCCAAATTTTCTCCTTGAGTATGGGCTTGATTTCCAGATCGGTCCCTGGCCAACTTCTCGGACAAAAAGGATCATATATGCTAATATATGCTAAAAAGCACCTTACTACCGAATTTAAGCAAATCGGACCGTAAATTCGATTTTTTCGAATAGATCGAGTCCCTGGCTGCACTTCTCGGATCCATTTTGTCCGAGAAGTGGACCAGGGACCGATCTGTTCGAAGAAATCGTATTTATGGTCCGATTTGTTTAAAATTCGGTGCATAGGTAGCTTTTTGCCTGGAAAAGCTTATAGATTCCTGTTTTCCAATTTTCATGCAATTAAGAATATAAATAGCTTTAAGTAACGAACATATCAAGGGGCGAATTCGTCACTAGGCAAGATTTTTTTGCGCCAATCAGAAACAACGGATACTGTCAAAATATAATTATAATATATAATATATCTCAATTAGTTTATATTTAGAAAGCCGTTTGTTAGTTTTCGCAAGGCTCGAGAGCGGCTGAACCGATTTTTTTGAAACTGCCACCTGCCGCACGTGTCCCAAGGATGGTTTTAGACTGAAAAAATCTATATGTAAAGGGGGCGTGGCACTTGCCATACAAACCGAATTTCTCATGCTACATATCTCTGAAAGTGTGCATGGTAGAGTTTTGGAAATTGGTATGGAGATATACGAAATCAATGGCATACCCTTGGAGAAAAATTTTAGCTATAGTAAAAGGGGGTGTGACATCTCCCATGCAAACCGAATTTTTCATACTGCTTATCTCTGGAAATTTTTTGGTAGAGTTCTAGGGTTTTGTATGGAGATGTACGAAATAAATCGCATACTCTTGCAGAAAAATTGGAACTATTGAAAAGGGGCGTGGCATCTTCCATACAAACCGAATTTTTCATACTGCCTATCTTTGGAAGTGTTCATGGTAGAGTTCTGGAACTTGGTATGGAGATATACGAAATCAATCGCATACTCATGAAGAAAGAGGGCATCTGTTGGAAAGGGGGGCGTGGCCCTCCCATATAAATCGAATTTTTATACTGCATATCTCTGAAAAGTATTCATGGCACAGTACTGGAACTTCGTATGGAGATATGTATATAGTTGAAATCAAGCCCATACTCATGGAGAAAATTTGGGCTATTTGAAAAGGGGTGTGAGGCCTACAAACCTACCGACCTTTAGCTATCTTTGAATGAATTTTTTTATTCTTCCTATATTTGAGTGGGTCTCTGGGTGGTTTAGTTTCACAATTTAATCCGACAGTTGGCGCTGTAGTTGAGTTATTACTAAAAATCTTATTTATGATCCGATTTGGCTAATGTTTGAAATATGTATGCAATACTATTGCAAAAACGTGCTGTCAAGTGGTGCTGAAGTCGAGCTATTACTAAAAATAGGCAAGTGAGAAAAGGGGCCGTGAAGGTCAGATTAAATCGACCTGTTGCACCATTGAGTATATCGACGGTCCTGCGTTGCAATTGGCCCAATGGATGTGATTTTCCAATATTATTATGTATTGCATTTCTGTAGAACAATGATTCGCACCCAATTTGAAATTGCCACCTACTATACTGTAAAGCTTCTAGGACATTCAATATAAAACCGGGTCATTGTTGCCGCCAGGGAGTGAAGGGGAAGAAATTTATTTCGCTTTGCGAATACCGTATTATGAAATGCCGCACAACTGGAGAATTTCATGAACGAATATAACACTTTCCTTAGGTTATTTAAAGCGGCAAATGACCACCAAACCTTAATCTTAGCAGATAAATGTGCCAATGAAAATCGTAAACGTGAATTGTTGGTGAAAATGTTGGACCAAAAAGTTTCAATAAAATATATACAAATTTTGGGCGGGACGAAGTTCGCTGGGTCTGCTAGTATCCTAATATATGCTAAAAAACTACTTGCATACCGAATTTTAAGCAAATCGGACCATAAATGCGATTTTTTGGAATAGATCGGTCCCTGGTCCACTTCTCGGAAAAAATGGGTCATATATGCTAATATATGCCAAAAAGCTACTTACGTACTAAATTTTAAGCAAATCGGACTATAATAAGATTTTTTCGAATAGACCGGTCCCTGGTCCACCTACCCGAAAAGAAGTAAAATTTGTTTAGCCTAAAACATGGTGGTTACCGAAAGCTATTTGTATACAAAATTTAATGAAAATCGGACCAGCCGTTCGCGAGATTACCCGTTACAAATAAAAGGGACTTCTCTTTATAAAATTAGTATAGATATTTTCAATATTTGGAATTGGAAATTTATCATCAATCGTTATATTATTTAACGCTCTGTAATCGATAACAATTCTCCATTTTTTTCTCCCGTTATATCGGTTTTTTTGGGAACAATCCAAAGTGGACTATTGTAAGGTGAATTGCTTTCTTTTATAATTCCCTGTTTAAGCATATCATCAATTTGTTTGCAAATTTATTTTTCATGTATCTGTGGATAACGATACAATTTTGAATAAACGGGCCTGTCAGTTATTGTTTTAGTTTCATGTTCTATAGTATTTGTACTAGTAAGATGTTGACCTTCTATAAATATTAAATCTGTATAAGAATTAAAAATCTTTTTAAGGGCTTGTTCTTCTTGTGCATTTAAGCCATTAAATGTTCAAGTATTTTTTTATCTATACTAATTTCTTCAAGTATATTAATTTCATAAAAAGAAATTGATTTAGAAAAATTAATTGTTGTATCATTTAATGTAATAGTTTTATTATACATATCTATAACACTACGCATTGGTGTAAGAATGTTTTGTCCTATAATTGCATCAAAGTATTTATTTTTAAAATCAGTTAATTTCCACGACATTGTTGAATTTTCGTTAAATTCTATAGGAACGTCGGNGTTTTATTATACATATCTATAACACTACGCATTGGTGTAAGAATGTTTTGTCCTATAATTGCATCAAAGTATTTATTTTTAAAATCAGTTTATTTCCACGACATTGTTGAATTTTCGTTAAATTCTATAGGAACGTCGGCGATTATCTCGTGAGTAATATTCGTTTTATTATTTAAAGACGTAAAACAAATATTTTGTTTTAATGGTATTCTTTTATAATGAGGTAATTTATTCATGTCAAGTAAGGAAGTGGTTGAGCCTGTATCAATCAATGCTAAAATTGTTTCATTATCGATAGTTAATTTAATTAAAGGTAATGATTCGCTGAGGCTATTGTACCAAAATTTATACCTTCACATTGTCTATCTGTTTGCAAATGATCTATTTCCATTGGTGATGTGATATTAAAATGTCTACCATTACTATNTTCAAAAAATTTTGCGAATTAGACGAATTTTTATTAAAATGATTAGGCATTAAAGAATGTTTATATTGAAATTTTGAATTTGGATATTGTGTACTATTTTCAAAATTTTGGTTATAGTTTCTTTTAAAATTTTGTGTTTCACATTCAACAGGTTTCTCTTTGTCAAATTCATATTTTTCGTTAATTTTACAACAAATATTAGAAAGATACTTAAAGTAACTCACTATGTCATTGTTGATCGCTGTATGGGCACGTTTGTATAATTCGTCATACGACTCTTTAATTCCGACATTTTTAATAATTGCGTATTTCACACAATCCCATGATGGTATTGGTCCCAGTGTTCGAAGAATATGGATAGCTGATCCTTGTATTTTATTGAGGATCACTCGTTGATATATATATTCTTGTAAAACTTCTTGACCTCCTGCAAGTGCTTGTACCGATTCTACTTCCCTGATGAATGACGATAATGCATATGTATCATCGCCTTTAAAAATTGGAATGGCTTGAGCATCCTTGATAATGTCTCTTGAAGTTAATGGCAAGGACATGATAATTTATTTAATTATTTCCTTTAGTCACTATATATATATTTATTTAATATTGTAAATAATAAGCAGATCGTATTTCCCTAAATTAAATAGCTGAAATGATCCTTTGAAAAGGATGTACGCCTTGATACGATGAAATTCGTAATATTCCACAATAAACGAGATTTATCCAGATTTTTGTAGAATTCTTCAGCTTTTCAATATTGCTTTAGTTTATTTTAATTTTATTTATTTATTTTAGTATGAACTTAGCTGTATTATATGTATTATATTTGGAAATTATTTAACTGTTTTTTTTTTTAAATATATATATTTTTTTTGTTTTAAGGATATATGTATATGCTGGTTTGCGATTTCTTGTTAGCGTCCTTGAGGATTTTCTAAAGAAAAAACAATAGAAAAGGTCCGATGTTGACTGCGCTAATAAAATCCGTAGTTTGTTTAGAGAAATACAATGTTCTTAATTTGTTGTATGAAAATTGAATGAATATATTTTTAAAATTTTTGAAACATAAATTTTCGTTTTCAATTTCTATAGATACATACATGTTTAAACATACAAAGAAATAAACAGTAAAACTGTTCAACAGTGGTAAATACCTTAACAAGTTTAACAAATAACAATTTAAATAATAATAATTAGTTCTATACATATAACTCGCGCTATGTGGGACCGCTATAAGGATCTGAAGAGGGAAGCGAGACGTATTTGCCGCAACAAGAAGAGAGAGGCCGAAATACGTGAGTGCGAAGAGCTTGAAATGCTGGCCGACAGGAGGAATGCCCGAAAATTTTACCAGAGAGTTAGGCGACTTACGGAAGGTTTAAAGACCGGGGC
>NW_016157359.1:278117-281844 GCF_001687245.7 Rhagoletis zephyria | reverse complement strand
ACAATGACAACATCCGATGAGGCGGCTCTTGGAGTGTTTGAGAGAAAGATTTTGCGGAAGATTTACGGGCCTTTACGCGTTGGCGACGGCGAGTACCGCAGACGATAGAACGATGAGCATGTGCTGTAGCTTTATGACGATATAGACATAGTGCAGCGAATTAAAATACAGCGGCTCCGTTGGCTTGGTCATGTCGTTCGAATGGACACCGACGCTCCAGCTCTGAAAGTATTCAACTCGGAACCCGCTGGTGGTAGCAGAGGAAGAGGGAGGCCCCCACTGCGATGGAAAGATCAGGTGGAGAAGGACTTGGCTTCACTTGGCGTTTCCAATTGGTGTCAGTTGGCACAGAGGAGAAACGACTGGCGTGCTTTGCTGAACTCGGCCAAAATCGCTTAGGCGGTTACAGCGTCAAAAAAGAAGAAGAAGAGGCATTATTTCAGCTTTGGAAAAGTGGTCACACTATGTATGTATACGATCCATATATGTATATGTGTAATATGTATGAAATATGTATTTTAAAAAGTAAAAAGAGCAAAAATGTTCTAAGCAAGAAGAAAGTAAAAAGAGCCGCACTTTGCTATGCAAAAAGCCACGTTTGCTTACCGTTGGTATATAGATTTTTAATTAAATAATTGTTTAATAAATTTTACTATAGTAGGAGCTAGCAAAATTCGGAAAATCTCTTCTCGTATATACAAGTAAATAATAATGCTGAATATGTCGCATGTGTAGCCGGTATACATATTTAATTTTTTTTAGAACCAGAGGTTGAATTTTTTTACTGAAAGGGTCAACCCTAAAAGTATAATCTACGTCTGCGAGGCGTATACGGAATGGGTCTTTTTTAATTTTAACACAAAATTTACTTTTTATTTTGTTGTTTTAAATAAATGTGGTTATAGTTTTTATTAATAAAACTATGTTTCATTATTAGTCAAACTCACAACTTCAATATTCTTTAAAAAAATAAGGCAGGACTAAGTATATTTTAGCTTACAGGTTATCTTTTAAGTACATAAGCTTCTAAGGCGTATGGTAAGGCTTTACGTTACTCCCAAATAGATTAGGCTTCTAGGGTTAAGAAAGCTTTAGTTTGAAAGTGTTATATTAAATGCTTCTCACCATAAACGGTGCCAATTTTCAATGATTATTGCGTTTAGATTAAGACTAATACCAGATACTGCGAAAGGTTGGACTAAACCTTAAAGATTACGGTTTTCTCATGGCCCACTGCACGAAGCTTAGAGTAGAGTAATGTCTTTTAAGAACTTAAAAATTATCCTGGGTTATCAGGTGTCTAGCAATACAAGATTAATTGTTGTCTTTCACGAAGTTCTTTAAATAAATGTTCAGGTAAATACTCACCCGTATTTCGGGGTTACTACTAGTTTTAATAAATTGTTAGTTTAATTTCCTATAAAATTTACCTTTAGGTTTGTGCATTTTAAGAATACATATACCAAAAAATTGTTTTAGAGAATCAATGTAAACGATTAACCGGTTTGCTGAGTAACCGAGACGTCTGCTTTTTAAAGAATTTTTGTAAAACAAATCTGCAAGTACATATCGTCCCCCGCATGCCAGAAAGATGAATGTGTAAAGATGAAAATTTTGGGATTTTTTTCACTATTTGCGTAGAAGACTAGCACATTTCAGATTTTTGCGTGGAAGAGTAGCACATTTCAGATTCTCGCGTAGAAGAGTAGCGAATAAAACCAACATACATGTATGTTATAAATATTTCTCCTCGAGTTTAATGTTGTGTATTGAGCTTTTCGGTATTTTATTACAAATAGAATAAACGTTTTTTTGCTCCTACTTGTTTTGACGCAAATTCGCATCTTCCTCAGGGAATCTATTTATAAATACGAGAGACATATATGCACATTAGGGTGGCCCAAAAATACATGTGAAAATTGCTCCCGCCCCCTAGGATTGTTCTATACCGAAAAAATATACCCCTATTTTTACCTTCCTTTTATTAGCTCGGGATGTAACTATGTAATATTGATGCGCCTAAAAGATGCAGCGATTTCTATTCGCAAGTTACATACCTGATGACAGTACGAATTTCAATTATAATAGGGAGGTTTTAGTTTTTGAACTATAATTTTTTATTTTATTTTGAAATCAAAAAATATTTAGAGGTCGCTCAAAGCGCCCAAAGTTTTCCATGTATTTTATATGGGGAAAAAAACTTTTGGTAGGAATGGTATAGAATTCACAAAAACTAATATTTTTCTACCGGAAAACTCTTTTCATCTCCAGGATTCCCAATAATAATACCCAATTGGTTATTTAACCATTTTTTCATCGCAACTATAATTTGTAGGTCCGCCAAAAACCCACAAAAACCCCGAAAAATGCAATGGGGGGACAAATAAAAAATCGTTAGTATTAAAAAATGGTTAAATAAATAATTGGGTATCATTATTGCAAGTTCCCTGAAGAGAAATATATATGTTGATTTTCAAGAATTCTATACCACTTCTACGAAAAGTGGTTTTTTCCCCATAAAAAAATACATGGAAAACTTTGAGCGCTTTGAGCCATCTCTAAATATTATTTGATTTTAAAATAAAAAAAAATGGGGTACACTTTTTTTCTATATAGAACAATCCTAGGGGGTGAGAGCATTACAATTCCGACTTTACTGTTTTTGGACCACCCTAATGTACATCATTTCAAAGTGATATTGTTTTCCACTTATGTTTATTTATTTATTTTTAAGAATTTTCATTAAAATAAAGTTCATTCTCTGAAGAAGTCCATATAATATATATCGTCGTTTAAAGTGCAAAACCGCGTATCAACAAAATGCAAAACCATGTATCAGCAAAATGCAAAACCGCGTATGTGAATTTTTAGAAATTATTTTCTGGAGTGTAAAAACACTCATATATTTAAAAATGGTTCTATTTTTTATAAAGCAATCGCATTTCTGACTAGAATATTTCAGGATGAATGGATAAGGATTGAGCCAAGAGCTTGTGTGAGCAAATCCAATTTTTGGCAGCCAATGTCAGTTATGCAGAATGACGATACGCGGTTTTGTACTTTAAACGACGATATATGAGTATATAGATTTAAAGCCATTTCAATTTTATTGCAATAATGCGCAAGTTTCAAGTGGCTGAAAATTATCGTTGTTGCGGTTTTCTTCCATATAAAAATAAATTGTGTTTATTCGTTATATGGTAGCAAATGCGACAAAAAGAATCAAAGGTTTTAAGGCTCTTGAAACTTGCACATTATCACACTAAATTGAATCGGCTATAAAGCTTAATACTCAAACAAATTTTAACACTTCTGAGTAAATAAATTTGAAATTTGAATGAAAATTTGTTTTTTTTTTAGATTTCTACAACATTTTAAGCGTGGGTTTACATGGTTTTTTTAAATGAACTTTATTTTAATTGAAATTGAACATACTGAAAACAAAATTACAAGCGGAAAAATGCCTTAAATAAAAAGAAAAGTGGATGATCTCCAGCAAATGATCACTAAACGCTATATACCGTCCGAATTTCATGAATTTTATAATAGAATTCTTCTTCTTCTTAATTGGCGCTGTAACCGCCTAAGCGATTTTGGCCGAGTCCAAAACAGCACGCCAGTCATTTCTCTTCTGTGCTAACTGACGCCAATTGAAAATGCCAAGTGAAGCCAAGTCCTTCTCCACCTGGTCTTTCCAACGCAGAGGAGGCCTTCCTCTTCCTCTGTT
>NW_016157359.1:264284-276186 GCF_001687245.7 Rhagoletis zephyria | reverse complement strand
GCGGGACCCAAACCCAGCGCACGCGAAGTTTTACGCCTTCTCACTTTAGCTCGCTCCCAAACGGGTGTTTGGTTGCTACCCAGAGGATACGTGGATATAAATATCCGGACGTTGTGAGCTGCGATTTGAACCGTACGCACAAGAATCGCTTCTGGCCACTCCCAGGTGAATGGCAGTCAAAAGTTTTCCACTTCTGCGCACGGAACCATCCTCCTTATAATAGAATTATAGAAATATAAAATAAGCACTTGAATTTCCAATATAAATTATGCTTTTATGATTTAGTTTAAACCCTAAATGTGCTACTCTTCCACGCAAATAGTGAAAAGTGCTACTATTCCACGCGAAAATCTGAAATGTGATGCTCTTCGACGCGAATAATGAAATGCGCTAATAGCTGAGTGCCATGGAATGAAAAGCAATAATACGTTTTCGGCACATCAGGTGTTTTTATTTATATTAAAATACATATCTCCAATAAATTAAATAATAGTAGAAATACCAACGTTGTATTGTAATAACTAAATATTAACTATCTAATTTCTTACGAATAATAACTCTAACATTATTCCACAGCATATTTTAGTACTTGAAAACATCTATTAACATAGATGCATTTTCCAATGCAATTAACATACATTTATTATCGATAAAGAGTTGGGTTTTAAGTTAAGGCATTCTTGTTTATTGTCATTGTAAAAGCTAAGCGAACTGGAAACTGAAGTTTTTTAAATTGGAAGGAATTAAAGGGGTCACGTGAGTTGTGGTTCCGAAGTTATGGCTGAAGAAAACGTCCATGCCTATGTTATGTGCTACGCCCCCATTTACAAACTCATTTATACATATATACCTTACTATAAGCACCTACCATAGATATGCTTGCATACCAAATTTCAGGATCATGTGACTTATGGGTCCGAAGTTAAGGCTGATTAAAAATTCCATGATTATGAGATGAGCCACGATCCGTTCTACAAACTCATTTATATAAACCTTACCATAAGCACCTACCATAGATATGACCTCATATCAAATTTCAAATTCATGCGACGTATGGTTCCGAAGTTATAGCTGAAACAAAATTCCACGCCTATGGTATATGATAAGCCCCTTTTTAGAAATTAATTTATATATCTTCATATCTTCGTACCAAATTTCAAGTTTTTTTGATTTATTGTTACGAAGTTATAGCTGATTAAACATTTGCAGGCCTATTGGAGGTACCACGCTCCCTTGCGAAATTTACGACACATTTGCTTTATTTGCAACCTATATTATGTACCTATAACCATCACGGGGTAAAAACAAATAAGTCTGCAAAGTTTCGTGCGATTCCATGTCGTGGTTCAAAAGTTATAAGGTAATAAACAAACAGACATTCACATTTATATATATCTATAGACAGTCTCACAGTTGAAACACAATACCCGCAAACGGCGAATTTTCGCCGAGTAGAGCACGACGGCATCAACTTTCGCCCAAAAATTTCGCTCAGTAAAACACAACTACGGCGACAACGAATTCGGCTGCTTATGACAAGCGTTCTCGCCGGAAATTCGCCGTTCGCTGGCATTGTGTTTCAGCGGTCACATAGAAATGTTAGAAATGTAAAAGTAAAAGTCTCTAGTATTTTTATTGCAATCTTGCCAACAGCTGTTTTTTCTGCATACACTTGCATACATAATTCTCTTGGCTCGCTTCGTAGTATTTAATACTTAAAGTGCTGTCTTCGCTGATGTTCAGAAGGCTTTCAAGAGCTTAATTTGTCATCCCAGTAGGTTTACGTTTTGGGTCACATGAAAACGGGTTTGTTATCCAGCTGTAGATATCCTCAGAGTCAATGTTGGGAAAATATTCGACAATGGCCTTTTCTAAACCTTTCAAGTTAACGCTGGTAATGCGCGTTAACGCTAAGAAATTAAATTTTATCAATTTTCTTAGTGTTAACTTCGATTTAGGCACTATGGTTTTTTGATTTACTTTGCTTATTTATGGGGTTTTCATGCAAATTGCTAGACATTCTAAAATACACATGTCACCAATAAAAAAAATTTTGACGTGCTAGAAAAAAACCAAGGATGTATTTAACTTCTGCAAATATCCGCACACTTGCTCCATTTCAAACCATTTTTCTGTACAAATTTTTCGATAGCTTTAAAAATTTCGTCGCTGGTGGTGTAAGTCTCAAGTACTTCGGTCATCAAAAGTTCTTCTTCGAATTGCGAATGTGTACCTCACTAACACGAGAAGATCGCCCCTAAAATCGTGCTGATTCGCTCTTTCACAGTATGATTGCCAAGTTCCAAAGAAAAGTAACAGAAGCTGCTGCGCTTGTTACTAGAACAGGCCAGCCAGCAAAAAATTCGAAAACGGGAAGAAAAGTGGATGAAACGCGGATAAGGTTCACAAAAGTATCAAAAATGGTTGTGAAAATGGTACGTTTTCGGCTATTTTTCCGAAAATTTTATAATTCAATTTTTCGTTGACAAAACGTACAATTTTAGTAAAACTCCAAATTTTTTGATTTTCTGACCGCCATGTTGAAGTTTTATCAAACCGCTTGCGTTGTGTATGGGAAAATTAAAGAATTTGCCCGCACCACTAGTATACTCTAGCCACTAGCGGCACCCTAGGCATACGCTGCCCGCATCCCCTTTGGGTAAGCCTGGAATACGGGACAAAAAATAATTTTGCAAATATTTTCACAACAGCTTACAGATCCAGATTTATTAGCCCTGCAACAGTATCCTTTTACCCCGTAATTAAAAAAAAAAAATCGTTAAATTTGAGTATAATAAAGTGCAATTTGAAGTCGCTAAGGCATTTAGGCATTTTTTTTTTGTTGGCGATGTTACGTATTTTTACAAGCTTTTATTTAACTTGGTCATCCCGCGGAAATTTCCAATCGATTTTAAACTAACTTCCCGACAAGGTAGAGACTATTAGAAAGAAATTTAGAGAAATTTTCAGCATAGTTCCAATCACGATGACAATGCAATTTAAAATATAAATGAATTCCCTATATGGTCCAGGGGTCTTGATACAAAGGCGGTCAAAGCATGGTAAAATGTATGGCTGCTAGAACGTAATTTGCCAAATAACGTAAACCACTATAAAATTGTTAAAGCTGCCGGCGGTAGTAAATAAGAAGTCTAGTTGCAATAGCCAAACTGTTAAGTTTTAAGCACTTCTGTTAAGAATTACATTATTTGGTTACCTCACACAGGGAGTTATGGAAATACAGAGATGCAATAAAAGCCACGCATAATCCATATGCATGCATCTTAAAAGTATACTTCTACTATCACGCAGGCGAAAAAATTTCATTTAGCACGATCAGGGTTGCCAACTATACTTATCTATGAAGTGCCTTATTGGGGATAAAACAGTGCCAAAATGTACTAAATAGAAAAACAAAAGTGCCGAAAAAGGTGTCATTCTTTTTAGTACTTCTCATTTAGCATTAAAATTACAAACCAAATCCTTATAACAAAAGGACAAACTCTTAAAACAAAACTCCAATGCAAAGTAAGATAAACCAGTTGTATACACTATAGAAATTAGAAAATTTTAGTTGACAAAAAGAAGTATACGCAAATTATTTCCCAAAAATGTATTGAAATATTACTATTTTTCGAAAGTGCCAATTTGCAGTTTGAGCCAAATTAAAAAATGAAGCGCCATTTGAAGCAAAATACGGCTGAAAATGGCACGGCTTGAGCCAAGTTGGCAGCCCTGAGTACGATGTGTTTCTTCTGAATATTGTTAAGGCGATGTGGATAATGCTGCATAGTCATGTGCCATAGTATGGTAAAGGTAAACGGAAAATAATTGTCTATAATTAACATACCGAAGTGGTTCCAAGGCTTAGAGCCCGTTGTTCAATGTCTGATTAACAAAAATCGGAGGTAGAAGCTCCGGTTAAATACAACAACTGCTTTATCGATCACATGTTATATGCATGATGTCGAAATCGTCGATAATGATGGACCTTAGCTTAGGTGAAAATGCTTCAGTTTAGGATAGACTTTACATTTAAAGAACTTTTCTATTTAAAGCAACAAAGTAAAATCTTTATACTTAAGAGCTGTTTTCATTATAAAGGCAGCAGCGATATGGTACCACGCGGTATACCTTCGTATGGCATGTTTGCTCATGTATGGATACACATACATGCACACATTTGTATGTACCCTGCAGGGAAATCGCGGACTAGTGAAACAAATTTCTAGTTCCGTACTAGGTCTTAATCGCCCAAAAGGAACTAGTCCGATAGGAAGTAGATCCCCACCAGTCCAAAATCGGCGAAAAGTGGTACTTTTAAGAAACTAATTTTTCAGTTTTTTTCACTACAAATCTATATCTAAAGTGACGAATTTAGAAATGGTTCGGAACTATAGAAAAAGGGATGCAGAACGAACTAGATCCTATTTGTCGAATTTAGAACTATTTCGGAACTATCGAATAAGGGATGCAGCGGGGGGCTTGTTTACTTTACATATATATGTGTTCGGCGGCTTTTTCGTTCAAATACGCTTCTATTCTGTGCTTCGCAGATGCTATTTCATAGTTTGGTAATACAAAACAAAGCTTTGTGTTAACATATTAACATCTTGGGGCCGTATGGAATCTAACCAATAACAGCGAGCACCTCTGCAAAGTCAGCTACAGCAAGGTATGTAAACGTATATTTCAACAAATTTAATTTCAAATTGCAAAAATGTTTCTTTGAAAATAATGTAAAATCGCACACGGAAGAACCGAAAAGATTGAAAAATCATGATACTTTTTTCTTTCGTCTGTCGATTTTATAACTGGTCCGGAACTATAGAATTTAGGACTAGTTTGGAACTATCGAAAAAGGGATGCAGCGGGAGGCAATTGACACTTCCTAGGACATCGCCATGTTAAATTCGCCAGCTGCTTGCATGCAAAAGAGATTTATCGCGAACCAGTACTGGGTCTAAATGTACTAGAAGCGCCCCAGTTCAGAACTAGAGATTTTCCCCACAGGGTAATTAAATTACTTACATATGCCTCTACAGAATGCTATATATGTATTCTTGTAATACTAGATATACTTCGGTCGAAAGCAATCATAGAACCTAAATGTATACTATGCATTTATATTAGCTTTAAATTTTAACGTTTTCGCAGCTCCTTATGTATGTCTTCATCTGAAGCAGGGATCACTCAATTTACACATTTTGGCAGGTAAAGAGTGGTGTTGTTCGGAAATTCATTTATTGAGTTAAACTCTGATTTATAAACAACACCACTCTGTGACTCTGTGATCTTCACTTAACAGCTTTTTGACAGCGTTTTCACTACTGCTAGTGATAGCAGAGCGTAATTTGTCGGCGCAATTAAGAATTATAGTTTAAGGCACTGGTATGATAGATTCTATGGTGAATTCCTTGGTAAGATAAAATACCGGAAATTAGTTTGAATGAATAAGCTGTTAACCTTGTAATATTTCTATACAAATATCTGTAGAGCACCTACCTGTGGTGCGATTCACTACGAGATTTTAACACCTCTTGTTATTGTTAAGTCAGCTAAACGACAATTTTAACAATTTAGCTATTCGGTAAACGTTTCCCTAACAACATTCGTTAGCGCCAAATCAGCTGCTGTCGTTAACGGTAACAAAGGCCGCTAATTTGATGACGTCTAGATTGGTGTTGTTAATAAAACGTAAAAGGTACGTTCTACAATTTTTTCGTAAAAATGCACAGCACCGCTAGCAAAAAAAATCAAAAATCAAAGGATTTTCAGCATCAAACTTGCACTTTATTGTATTAAAATTTAATGGACTACAAAACTGCATACATAATTCTGTTATTATTCTTATTAAAAACTTGAAGTTTTACGAAAGTTTGTTGAATTTTGTTTAAATAATACACACACACAGAATACACTATTAAAAACAAGAAAAATAAAGTAAATAGCACGAAAAATAGTTCGTTAAAACTTGTCTATATGGATTCCGGTTATAATTTTCCAATAGGGCGTAAAGCAATATAGAAAACTGGAAGTTAAAAGGTTATAAGTCTATTTTTTTAATTTTACAAGAACTGAATATGTCTTGAATTTAAAGGAATTGAATAATTAAATTTTTCAATTTAATACGTGTACATCGCTTGTTAAAAGTATAAATATCATATATGTATGTCCATATTTAAATATTTCTTTATTAATCATCATTACACTAGCATAATAAAATCAGTCCTAAAAATAATTACATATGTACAAAATGTGCATACAGTGATTCTTTTCAAATACATAGTATCAATATTTTTAATGTTGAATGTTTTTCGTAAACTTTTTTTTACAGCTGCGAGCAAAATTTGGCAGAAACATTCACAATTATGTTGTTTGCTATTATGTGTATTTATTTATTTTTAATAATTTTATTTTAATAGTTCCTTCTACTATATAATAACAGAAACCACAAAAATAAAAGTTTCAAAGCTTGCACAAAATCCCACCAAAAAATCAAACTTAAAAACAATTTTTATAAATATTTCGAACTTTTTATTCAGGATATTTATAAGATTTACGGGTATGCAGTTTTGTAGCCCGTTCTTTTTTAGTCTGATAAAGTGCAAGTTTCAAGTCGCTAAAAGTTACCGTTGATTTTTTAGAATTTTTTCGTGGAGGGTGTTGCACTTTTTCTTCCATATAAAATGCTTGTCAACTTTGTGCACACACGAGCGCCTAGGCATATGCAACGGATTTGTGGCCATTAGCGGCAGCACAGTTAATGAATCGCACAATCGTTACTGCAAAAAACAAAAATTGTTAGCTGACATCTCGACAAGTCGCATTGTTAAAAGTTAGTGAATCGCACTACTGGTGTGTGGTTTGTACTTGAACTGAATGCTTAGATTAAATAAGGCACCGATTCGTTTCTGATAATGCTCCTAATTCGTGACACATTGGGCGCGTTCATAAGGCTAAGATTCTCTAACCGTTTACTATTTGTCCTCGAAACGAACAGTTGAGTAGTTCCGCTCAGTTCAACAGTTGCCAACTTTCCGCCATTTTTCCCATCGCATCATTTTTTCGCTACCTGAACTCAACGTGTTTTGCTCAGCCTAAACAGATGNGCTAAGATTCTCTAACCGTTTACTATTTGTCCTCGAAACGAACAGTTGAGTAGTTCCGCTCAGTTCAACAGTTGCCAACTTTCCGCCATTTTTCCCATCGCATCATTTTTTCGCTACCTGAACTCAACGTGTTTTGCTCAGCCTAAACAGATGGTCGAAAAGATTTACGCCGCTTATATTAAATGTATTGTGCTCATAAATGGAGAGTCATCCCTTAATAAAAATATTATGTCCTGGTTATATAAAAGAAAACTAAAAAGTTCAAAATAAAATAATGCAAAAAATATATTTTTTAAAAACAAGCTTTTGTTTAACATGCGCAATTAAAGGAATAAAATAAAGTAGTTTAACAAAAGATTTTTTTGCAAGAAAAATTTGTTAAAACTACACTAAAATAAATAGAATGAAATAAAATAAGTTAAGCTTTCGTTAAAGTTACTAAAATCCAAATAGTGAAAGGAGTTACTCAAACTCCAATGAAAATTACTAACAATTTGTACTGATTTACTCTGTTTTTAAAAAAGCTTGTCGCCCAATTCAGCTTACATGCATAATTATTGCCAATTATAATTGGTCAGGAATATATACATATGTATGTATGTATGCAGGTATGTAAATGGCGGTTCGCTATTTGCGCGACAAACTTATAACGAAGTAAATCAGTACAAATTGTTAGTAATTTTCGTTAGAGTTTGAGTAACTCCTTTCACTATTTGGCTTTTAGTAACATTAGCGAAAGCTTTACTTATTTTATTTTATTCATTTTAGTGCAGTTTTAACAAAATTTATTGCTAAAAAAATTTTTTTAACACTACTTTATTTTATTCCTTTGATTGTACATCTCAAACAAGAGCTTGTTTTTAAAAAATAATTTTTTTTATATTATATTATTTTCAAACAAAGTAATTATGTTTTTTGAAAGAGAAGCAAATGAGCACTTTATTATAAACAATTTTAGTGAGGTACAAAACTGCAAATCAAAATACAGGACATTAAAATAAAATAAATAAATTGCCAGGACATTGGGTCAAAAAAGAGGACTGCCCCGTATAATACAGGACGGATGGTCACCGTAGCTATAGTATGGCGGCGTAAAACCACGGCCTTACGGGCGCCATGAGTACAACGTCAGGACCGGCTCTTTATGCTTTGTTGAATTTGTCATACGGTAGCCACCTCATTTTTGAGAACTCCCCGATTTTGCCCGAAATTTCGCTAAATTAAGTTAGTTGGTTCGGGTGACACAGATATCTCCATACTTACAAAAAAAAAATCTGAGGTACTCACACCGGTACACATAGGGACAAATCGACAACATAGAATGATAAAGATGTTTACTCCATATGTATTTCACAGATTTTAATGAAATTTGGTATTTACGGATTTTCGTCGTCACTGATTTCGGATATTAAACTAGTTTTCCAAAATTCAGAATAGCGGATCCAATATGGCGGACGATTTCTTAAAACATTACTATATTGTAATGAAGCTTGGTATTCTGAGATTTTCGTCGTCACTGATTTCGAAATTGATAGTCAATTTTCAAAAATCAAAATGGCGAATCCAATATGGCGAACGATTTCTTCAAAAATGTATAAATTGTTATGAAGCTTGGTATTTAGTCCATATGTATTTAACAAAATTCAATGAAATTTGGTATTTAGAGATTTTAGTCGTCACTGAATTGGATTATTAAATTAAATTTCCAAAATTCAAAATGGCGGATCCAATATGACGGGCGATTTCTTAAAAAATGTATAGATTGTTATGAAGCTTGGTATCCAGAGATTTATGTCATCACTGATTTCGAATGGATCTTGGATGGATGGACCTTGGATGTGCATAAGCTTTCTTTGTTTCTGTTGGATTGCCAATGTTTTTTTAAATTACTACCTTACGTATGAAAGTATGTATAGTACGCGATGGCCTTTTTTATTAATAACATAAGATTTTCACAATTCATTCAATTATAAAAAATGAGGAGTCAAATGAAAGGTCTTAGCCTTCAGATGCGCAATAAGGTCTTATTTCTTCGAAAAGGGTTTCCACCTGTAGGAAAAATTATAAGATGTAAGCTGTTCGTTGGACTAAAAATTGAGTTGCTAAATGAAAGTACTTGGCCTTCAGATGTTGTAACGACAGCCTACTAGGTTAAATGCAACTCCCACTGCCTCAATGTACCTGTGCATGTATCTAAACATGTATATAGGCAATGTATGCACCCTGTGTAAAAGGGACCCGTGTTGCTTGAGTCGATTCGTTTATATGCGTATGTGAGGAAAGTCCGCCGTGTACGTGTGTGCGTGACTGAGTGAAATGCTAGAAGAAATTTCTGCCGGCAACAAGGGCATGATCGCCAGCTACGAAATTGAGATCGAAAGGTGCTATTGAAGTAGTTAGAAGTGAAAACTTTGTTTCAAATTGTGAGAATAATCATCGTAAATCGGCCACTCAGCTAAAACGGCCTTTTTTATATATATATATATAAGAAGAAAAAAACTGGTTAAAATTAATTCCTAGAACTCCGTTTTAAATTCAGTTACCTGCCACAAGAGGTTCTCGCCGGGCAGGGGTTACGCCAGGGCCTCAGATTCAAAATTCAATAAAGTGGAGATACGCGCTTTTACAGACACCCAACGAACCTTCAAAAATTTTTTCAAATGAGGTAAAGACGAACGTGAGCAAGGTGAACAATCTTATTTCTGCACACAAGAGAAGGTATAAGAAAGGGAAATGTTTGGAGACTTGCACAAATAAATAGATAGATAGATAGATTAAGCAGAGGTATGCACTGCGACCAAATGATCTATTATGCCCTCGACTGTTTAGAGTACCTCATCTAATCCCAGAGAATCGCGAAGAAGATGCATAGGGGTCTCCTCAGTCACATCGCAGGACCGACATAGGTCGTTAGACCAGATCTCCAACCTGTAAAGGTGACCTCTCAGTCTGCAGTGACCCGTCAGAAAGCCTGTCAATATCCTTACCCTTTCTTTGGGAAGGTTTATTATTGCTCTATACCTTGTATGGTTGTAACCTCCCAGTAGGCTTTTAGCCTGGCGTTGGCCTGCCGTGTTACGCCAGTGCTGATTCCTTACTGTGTTCCTCTCCTTTCTGAGCTCTTCCTTGATTGTGCTAGGTCCAATCGCTATGAAGGGCTCAGGCCCTATAGGCAACGAGGCGGCTGCCTTCCTAGCTAGTCGGTCCGCTACCTCATTGCCGACAACTCCTACGTGACCTGGCACCCAAGTTAATTGGATGTCGTTGTACTCCGCCAGGGCGTTGAGCTTATCAATACACTCCAGAACCAGAGAGGACTTGACCTCAAATGATAATAGGGCCTTGAGTGCTGCCTGGCTGTCGCTCATGATTAAAATACTTTCATTACGATAGTTCCTACGCAGGTTAATCTCTGCACACAGACTTATGGCATAGACTTCCGCTTGAAAGATGCTTGGGTATACGCCCATGGGTACCGAAAGCTTTAGCCTTGTCCCGTGAACGCCTGCCCCAATACCTTCGGGAGTTTTAGAGCCGTCTGTGTACCATTGCATTGAGCTCGCTCGTATCTGCCTCTCCATAAAAGAGGTGCTCCAAGTCGACTTGGTGCAAAGCGCTATTTTGAATTTTCTGTCAAAGCTTACTAGTTTGGGCCTTTCGTCTCAGAGCTAATGGAATTTGGGAGCCTAGCTTATCCCTGTACCTCGATGGTAGGATTTTACCTCTACCAAAGCCTTCTCTTGCGAAGCTCAATAGAGTTCGCTTTGCTGCCTGTTCAATGGTAAGGTGCAGTTGCTCGAGCTTCAGAATCACCTCTAGCGCCGCCGTCGGGCATGTGCGCATTACCCCCGTAATGCATACACACGCCAGACGTTGAAGCTTAGCGAGGGATTGTCTCACCGTTGCAAGGGTGGTCCTCGATACCCACGCCACTGCCCCATAAGTAACTATTGGTCTAACTATCACAGTATACATCCATCTTAGGATCTTGGGACTACAGCCCCAGGACTTCCCAGCCAGACGTTTGCAAACCATTAGTGCCCTCGTGGCTTTGGATGTGATCGCGTCGACATGCGCCTTCCACAGAAGCCTGGAATCTAGTGTTAGTCCTAGGTACTTGACTTCGGTGGCGACGTTGACGGCGACCCCATTCAAAGTGATGTTCCTCATATCTAGGAGTGTTCTTCTTCTAGAAAAGAGGACGATAACGGATTTGGAGGGGTTGATGCTCAGGCCCATACTCAAGCACCAGCCTCTTGCAAGGTTTAGTCCCCTTTGAACTATATCGCATAGAGTGCTCACGAACTTCCTCCTGCCAATAATCACAATGTCATCCGCATAGCCTTGACAGCGGATGCCATTGTCAGTGAAAATCTGTAGAAGTTCGTCCACAACTAAGCTCCACAGAAGAGGGGATAAAACTCCTCCCTGTGGGCAACCTCTTGTAGTTTGTAGCTGTACTACGCCGTCCCCGATGTCGGTTTCAGCTATCCTTGTGTTGAGTAACCTGACTATCCACCTACGGATGGTTGCCTGTACGTTACGTTTTTCAAGCGCCCGGTCGACACTACTGTGAGAGGTGTTGTCAAACGCCCCCTCAATGTCGATGAAGGCACAGAGTACTGTCTCCCCACACTCAAGAGCACCTTGTANTCTAATTTCTTGGTCGATGACCTTCTCCATTGCTTTTAGCAGAAAGGAGGTAAGACTTATCGGCCTGAAGGACTTAGCGAGAGAGTAGTCTCTCTTACCTATCTTCGGGATAAATATAACCCGAGCTCTTTGCCACG